>NC_053155.1:196907734-197207734 GCF_016835505.1 Polypterus senegalus
ATCAAAAACTGAAAGCTTTCATTCAAGCCCTTACTTAAGTACTTTGCAGAATTCCCTTTGGCAGCCATTACAGCTTTGAGTTCACTTGGGTAAGTATATACAAGCTTTCCACACCTGGATTTTATCCCGTTCTTCCTTGCAGATCCTCTCAATCACCATTAGATTGAATGGGAAGTGCCTGTAAACTGTCATCTTCAGGTCTCTCCACAGATGTTCTACAGGGTTTAAGCCTGAGCTTTGGTTGGGTGACTCAAGGACACTCAGAGACTTGTACTGAAGCCACTACCAGCATTGTTTTGGCTAATATGCTTCTGAGTTCTGTACAAAGAGTTAAATTTGTGTCGCCTCATCAGACCAGAGAATCTTTTTGTTCGTGCTCTCAGAGACCAAGTATGTTGTCATATGCCTTTAACTCAAGTGTGGCTTCCGTCTAGACACTCTACCATAAATGCCTTATTGAGGGAGTGCTGCTGATATGGTTGTCCTTCTGACAGGTTCTCCCATCTCAGCAGAAGACTTTTGAAGCTCTGTTGGAGTGACTATCGGTTTCTTAGCCACCAACTGACCAAGGCGCTTCTTTCCTTGTAATTCAGTTTGACTGAATGGCAAACTCTTGAAAGTGTCCTGGTGGTCCCTAACATCTTCCATTTCACAATATTTGAAGCCATTGTGTTCCAGGGATCACTCAAAGTTGTGGAAATAGTTTTACTGTATATCCTCGCCCTAATCTATGCCTCTCCACAATTTTATTGCAGAGGTCTACAGAAAGTTCCTTGGACTTCCTGGCTTGAGTTTTGTCCTGACATGCAGTGTGCATCGTGGGACCTTGTATATACATGTGAGTACCTTTCTAAATGGTGTCCAATTAAATAAATCAAGTCGTAGACACATCTCAAACAGGATGCACCTGGCTATAATTTGGAGGTCCACAGCAAAGGGTCTGAAAACTTATTTAAATGAGAGATTTCAGTTTTCAATTTTTAATAGACTTACAAACATTTTTTAAAAACATGTTTTCACTTTGTCATTATCGGTTATTGTGCGTACATTGGTGCACTAAAATGGCACATTTATCCAGAAATAAATTCAATCTACAACACAATAAATAGTGCAAATTGTGAATGGGTCTGAATGCTTTCTGATGGCACTCTATTTGTCAGCTCATCTGTTTAAAACCAACACCCAGCTTTTTAGGATTGTTTTTTGGAAGAAATAAAAAGACATTTAATTTAGACACCCAATTAATTCAAAATCACTGAGTGGGAAAAAAAGGAAGAAAGAGAAATAAGATGTTATGTGGGAATTGAAAGCCCTGAGTTTCCTGCCCTGCAACCATACACAAATTTATATAATCTGAAAATGGATGGGTACCTTATTGATTAAGTTAGCTATGTAGATCTGTAAGGCTTGGTATTTGAAATGATATTCATATACAGACCGCATGTTTTATTTCCTGTATTTTGAAAACCTTTTTATCTCTTGAACTTTTGACACTTTGTTCTGCTGGTCTGGTCTGGTAGCAAACTAATGACAATGAAATCTTGGCCCAGCCATTTGAACATTAAACCATAAGGTGTTCCACTCTGTTTCAGTAAGCATTTCCTCTATAGTCAAGCTATAACATTTTTCACAATGTAGCCTTACACACCATTTTAATTAATTTTAAATAACTATTGGAAGCTATTTCATCTTAAAAGATAAAAAAAAATGATACTGTGACTCATAATTCTGAAAGTGTAAAATAAATTACAGGATGGTTAAAGTACAGTACATTAAGTTCTTCTAAAGCTGTAAATTTTGATTTAAGCAATTCCTATAAAAAACTAACATTATTGTAAAAATTACTTTTCAGAACTGGCAAGTGATGATGTTAAACTTTACTTTTGTTTTAACAAATAATGATGGTCACTCTAAAAAATGCAGGGTGATGGGTTCTTCCCTGAAGACTCCAGATTTCGTGCCATTTCTCCAAGATGTGGGAGTTAGGTTAATTGGACATTTTAAACTAAAACTGTGTGAGTAGGCCTTGGAGTGGACTGACAAACCATTCAGGACTGTTTCCTGCCTTGTATTCAGTGCTGCAGAGGTAGGCTTTGACACCCCTATGGCCACGAATATGATTAAAGTGTTTGAGACTGTTTTGTTAGGAAATGTTATTGAATGAAAAACCTTTTAGGTATCAAACTGTTAAATCTGACTAAAAGTCATTATAGAATACCCATGAGGTTTGAGAGCAGGGTGGTGATGGACCATGAACTTGTACTCTTCTCAATGAAATCCCAAGCAAGCACCTTCTTGACTTTATTTTCTAGCACTGAACTAAATTCTCACGCTTTACTTCATGGACAACAGTGCTGTATCACAGGAGCTGTGGTTGGTGATCATCACCAGAACCTCTGCTCTAAATATGGCAGCACGCTGCAGGTTCGGCATCCCTCAGTTGATTTTTCTGAACAATTTTAAAAGATCATATTGGTTTAGTATCCTTCAGGTAGGTCCTAGTGTTACGTGTGTTATTTTTCTATTTACAAGTTTGTGCGGCCCTTTGGTTTTGTTGTCAGGGTTCCGATGGTCTTTCTGGCTTTTACCCTGGTTCATCCTTGGCAACATCTTGTAGCACCCATGTCATCTCCTAGTTTCATTTCCAGATCACATCTAGTGTCTATAATAGTAAAGTTTGGTGCAGAAATCTTATTATGGAGGCTAGAGCCACACCTAAATAATGCCTCCACAGATCATATTCTTGTGTTCACAGCTTCTAGAGCATTAGTGCTTAGATCACTAGCCTTCCTTGAAGTTGTCCCAATACTTAATTTTAGTTTTCTCAAACTCATTGTAGTGCATTCTTTCAATATGAACTCATCCTAAGTATGAGTGTCCTCTCCATTGAAAAGGTTATGGTTTCAAGAAGTGGTCCTAGGTGCTGCCTCTCAGCTTTAATACTTTTTTCATATATACAGTAGTTCTTTCATTGCAGGTTTCATGAAAAGCCTGCAGATTTGGTCGGTAAATGATATAAGCTCATAGGGAACCCCTGACCAGAGGCCTCATGTATAACGCTGTGCGTAGAACTCGCACTATAACATGGCGTAAGCACAAAAGCCGAAATGTGTTTACGCACAGAAAAATCCAGATGCAGGAATCTGTGCGTACTCCAACTGCCACGTTCTTCTGCTACATAAATCCCGATCAGCGTGAAAGCTAACGCTCGTGTACGCGCTTTATGTAACGCCCCAACTCCTCCCAGAATTACGCCTCTTTGAATATGCAAATGAATATAAATCGTCCTTAAGCTCAGTCTTCTGTAAAAAGACAATGGGAAAAGCACGGGGGAAAATATAAGAATTTCTGCAAATACCAAGTGGAGGCAAAGGAAAAACATACTATTTGTTCAAATAAACCGTGGTATAATCAACAAAAGGAAGTTGCTCGAGTGAATTAGCGTGTTGGAGAAACTTGAAAGCTCACGTTCACAAAATCGCACAGTGCCGGAAATAAAAAAGAAGTCACATATCAAAGTCGCCGTGAAAAGGCGAGTTGTAGCCCACTGTCTGAGTGTCATATGAAAGCTTATTAGGGTACAGAGAAAAAAAGGCACACAGTGGGGAAAAAGCACAAAATGTCAACTTCAGTCTCGACATTTCCACTTTAATCACGTAGTTTATTTTGTCATTAAAATAGAACATAATAAACTTCATCTTAAAATCGTTTTACCAGTTTCTCAAATCACATCGCAATTAAAGTAGCACATTAAATGCTTTGTTTTGTATTTGATCTTCTATGTGCTCTATGTGTGTGAATTACTACGTGCTTCTTAAACCGGCTCTCTTCCTCTGACAGGACACAGAATCCATTACATTCATGATATTACAGCTCTCTGAATAACTAAAATACTGAGATGTATACGTGATATCATTTTCATGATGATAGTTAAAGCATGTTATTGATTGTGTGCGACCTTCGAAATGATTTATTGCAGCAGTACTCATGGGCGGCTCTGTCCAATAGAGAAAGTCCAATGTCAATATGGTATCTCATGCACGGTGGATGGCCACATCCGTTGCAGACACTGCATAGCCGCCTCGTGCTCATGACACAAGGGTTTAACTTTTGTCGAAATTTGCCGCTGTGTTTTTAGCTGTGTCGTTATTTTCTCTTTCTGTTTTATATTCAATATATATTGGCGTAGCCGCCCCTGCAGTCTTTGCTTTTCTTTCTCCAAGTAACCGATCCCCACACAATCAGCTCTGCAATAGACATTAAGCCATCTGTAAGCTTAGAGCGCTGATTCTTCAAAACATACAGTTTGAAGATACAGTGATATAAATACTCCGAGTGGTGCAGTGAGAGTAATATGGAAAAAGATGATCCGCTTTGGCAACTCCTAACGGGGCAAGCTGAAAGAAGAAGGTGCAGTTAGAGTAACAACGCTAAAGCAGTTATGGTATTTGAAATACTATGGCTATTCCCTGGACCATTATATTGTTACAGGTTAATTACAATCAGATGCATTACACTAATAAACAATATGCGGTTAGTTTCAGTGTATTTATAAAGCCGTGTCAGGAAAATAATGAGTAACCACACAGGAACAGTAGCACTGCTTTGACGCTGGGTGCCGCCAGTCTGCAAAACCGAGCGGAGAACTTGCGTACGACAAGGTATGAGGTACCGTGGAAAAGGTTTTATACATCGCGATTTGAACATAGAAAAGTTCTTACGCAACATTTCTGTGCGTACGCACCGTTTATACATGAGGCCCCAGTCCAGTTATAGCTGATTATTGTTATAATTACTGTTGAAGTCAAGAAAAATACAGATATAGACAGATAGTATGTTGTTTGTCACAAGGGACAAATTTAGCTTTTACAGAAGCTCAAAAAATGTAGAAATATTATAACAATCTACAACAACAACCCTCTTGAACAGAAAAGGTGACAGGATTGCTCCTTAGGATACTCCAGTGTCACTCAATCCACATCAGAAACAAAGTCCTTGAGCCTCACAAATTGCGGTCTGCTTAAAAGAGAGCCCATTATCCAAGACACAAATGGGCTCATCCACCTGCATATGTCAGAGTTCAAGGCACTAGAAAATCAGAAAACATAATCCTCACAGTGCTGTCAGCTTTGCTCTGGTGGAGGTAAGTCTTGTGGTGCAGATAGATAATTGCATCATCCACTCCAGTCTTTGCCTGACAAGCAAACTTTGCTGGGTTCAGGTGGTCTTTAACAAGAGAACTCAAGTTAGTCTACGACCAGCTTGTCAAAGGTCTTCATGATGTGTCACATACGTGCCACTGGTCTGTAGCCATTAAGTGAAGTGAAGAAACATAAATAAAGTATTATTGTCAGTGGGGAGGTTTCCTCAAACAGGTAAAAAAAAAAATCAGAAAAAGAAAAAAATGAAGAGAAAAATAATACTTGATAAAAAATTTGTTTGATCAATAGCACAAAATCTTAACAAGACTGAACTGGCATATTTTTAATAGCATTTAGTATATTCTTACTTTTTATTCCAATAATCCCTTCTTGTTTATTAATGTTTATGTCATTGCACCTGAAGATAATGTTTGAGTTCAAACCAAAAACCCATAATTTTTTAGACTAGACCAGCAGTCAAACACCATTTAAACTGAATTCAAAAGGTTATCTAGGTTATTATTATTATTATTATTATTATTATTATTATTATTATTATTATTATTATAATTGGCAGAAAGACAAGAGCACCTTTCTACACATCAATTGTTAAATTTTATAGAAAGCAAAATCAGTAAATTGAATTGTTAGTCTGAAATAAAATAACATGACTGCAGAAGCAATGTGGCTAATAAATAAAAAAATCTGCCTACAGAAAAAGATAAACATCAGGAAAAATCTCTCAAATTAATAAAATGCTTAATGTTCTCAGGTAATTCATTCAGCTCTCTTTGCACCTGTAAACGAGTCATAGGTCATAAAAAATGGCCAAGAGTTTTTATATTAAGTATGGCTTAGAATAAACTGTAAGCTTTCATAGGTGTTGTGGTCTCAAAATCAGTCCTAAAATGAATACTCCACTTTAGGGCTGGGCGATAAATTGAATTAATCTGATTAAACTGTTTTTTGTTTTAAATCGATTTGAAAAATGCTTAATTTGAAAAATTGGGTCTAATCTAATGCTTCCTTTGTCACAAGTCCTTCTACACAAGTTTTGCACCTGTAAGCCTCTTAGCTGCCATAACTGGACGATGACATTGTTTCCCAGAGACCTCCAGGTCAGACAAACTCCTAATAATTAGCATACATATATGGCTGAAGAAGACACAATAATACCAAAACAAGGGCATGTTAATTCAGTCATATGGACATAGTTTGGTTTTGCAAGGTCAGATGTGGAACAGACCATTGTGTGGTGCATTGTTTGAAAAAAAAAAGCTGTTAAAACAAAAAATAGCAGCACTACAAACCTGTTGAAGCATCTAAAACAAAGGAATCTATCTGAATGGGAGCAATGTCTTTTCTGCCAAAATTCCGATGCTAGCTGCAATCACATTCCCAGAACTAATGTTAGAACACAGCCAACTTTAGCTGCCTTGTTTACCAGTGTCACACCGTATGACAAGACAGAGCAGAGGAGGACCCATTACAGATGTGTTGGCATTTTTATATCAGTAAAGACATGGTGCCCGTTTATACAATAGAAAAGCCTGGGTTTGTTAGAATGCTAAAAGTAAAAGACCCCAAGTATAGAATACCGAGCCGCAAATATTTTGTGGAGGCATTACCCTGTTTGTACAATGAAATACGGGGGGAAATCGGTGTGCAGCTGGAAAAAAGCAGTTTTACTCCACAACAACAGATCTCTGGATGAGCGGAACCACGCAGCCTTACATGAGCCTGACAGTTCATTTTATTGACGAGGACTGGGCACTGAAAAGCATCTGCCTCCAGACGTCCTACTTCCCCAGTGACCGTACGGGGGAAACTCGCCTTTAGTGCTTTGGACACAGGCTGCACAACGCCATAGGTAAGTGGGTTATATAGCCTACTGGGCCATTGCAAATCTTAATTAACACTAGACCCACTGGTGTTCAGAACACCAGGACCACCTTTAACTGCCTGCAGTACGTATCACATGTTTCGTTTTTGTTAAAGGGCCTTTGCATTAGCATACCGCTCATTCACCCATTAAGAAAACACTGAGACAGTCCGTAATCCTCACAGCAGCAGAGTTGCTGTCAGCCCAAAAATGCTGTAAAACACATAATACAGTCGAGTTTGTCACATGTTTTAGTGCTCATTTATTTAAGTTTTGGTTTCGATAATACCACACTGGTAATGAAATAAAAGCCTCTCTTTAACGTAAATACCAAAAGAACTGATCACTTTAATCGCTATTACAGTTGGGTGTGGGCAGTCTTATTATTTCAAAAAGATATAAAACGTGTAATGTAATGTTTTCCTGATGTTCATTTTATATTTCTCGGAGTAACAATGCAAATGGAATGACAAGCTGCTTCAGTTGAAAATGGTGCATTTTACAGTTTATTTCAAATAAAACGCAGACTTGCAACTTTGGTCAGCTGTCTGGGTTGAGAAGTCTGCACACACATTTGCATGTATGTAACACAGTTTTACTACGTTGTAAATAGTTTGTAGATTTTTCAAAATAAATCAATGCTTTTGATATACAGTGTATCCAGAAGCTATTCACAGTGCATCACTTTTTCCACATTTTGTTATGTTACAGCCTTATTCCAAAATGGATTAAATTCATTTTTTTCCTCAGAATTCTACACACACACCCCATAATGACAACGTGAAAAAAGTTTACATGAGGTTTTTGCAAATTTATTAAAAATAAAAAAAACTGATAAAGCACATGTACATAAGTATTCACAGCTTTTGCCATGAAGCTCAAAATTGAGCTCAGGTGCATCCTGTTTCCCCTGATCATCCTTGAGATGTTTCTGCAGCTTAATTGGAGTCCACCTATGGTAAATTCAGTTGATTGGACATGATTTGGAAAGGCACACACCTGTCTATATAAGGTCCCAAAGTTGACAGTTCATGTCAGAGCACAAACCAAGCATGAAGTCAAAGGAATTGTCTGTAGACCTCCAAGACAGGATTGTCTCGAGGCACAAATCTGGGGAAGGTTACAGAAAAATTTCTGCTGCTTTTGAAGGTCCCAATGAGCACAGTGGCCTCCATCATCCGAAAGTGGAAGAAGTTCGAAACCACCAGGACTCTTTCCTAGAGCTTGCCGCCATCTAAACTGAGCGATCGGGGGAGAAGAGCCTTAGTCAGGGAGATGACCAAGAACCCGATTGTCACTCTGTCAGAGCTCCAGAGGTCCTCTATGGAGAAAGGAGAACCTTCCAGAAGGACAACCATCTCTGCAGCAATCCACCAATTAGGCCTGTATGGTAGAGTGGCCAGACGGAAGCCACTCCTTAGTAAAAGGCACATGGAGGCCTGGAGTTTGCCAAAAGGCACCTGAAGGACTCTTAGACCATGAGAAACAAAATTCTCTGGTCTGATGAGACAAAGATTGAACTCTTTGGTGTGAATGCCAGGCATCACATTTGGAGGAAACCAGGCACCGCTCATCACCAGGCCAATACCATCCCTACAGTGAAGCATGGTGGTGGCAGCATCATGCTGTGGGGATGTTTTTCAGCGGCAGGAACTGGGAGACTAGTCAGGATAAAGGAAAAGATGGCTGCAGCAATGTTCAGAGACATCCTGGATGAAAACCTGCTCCAGAGCGCTCTTGACCTCAGACTGGGAGGCGACGGTTCATCTTTCAGCAGGACAACGACCCTAAGCACACAGCCAAGATGTCAAAGGAGTGGCTTCAGGACAACTCTGTGAATGTCCTTGAGTGGCACAGCCAGAGCCCAGACTTGAATCCGATTGAACATCTCTGGAGAGATCTTAAAATGGCTGTGCACTGACGGTTCCCATCCAACCTAATGGAGCTTGAGAGGTGCTGCAAAGAGGAATGGGCGAAACTGGCCAAGGATAGGTGTGCCAAGCTTGTGGCATCATATTCAAAAAGACTTGAGGCTGTAATTGCTGCCAAAGGTACATCGACAAAGTATTGAGCAAAGGCTGCGAATACTTATGTACATGTGATTTCTCAGTTTTTTTATTTTTAATAAATTTGCAAAAACCTCATGTAAACTTTTTTGACGTTGTCATTATGGTGTGTTGTGTGTAGAATTCTGAGGAAAAAATGAATTTAATCCATTTTGGAATAAGGCTGCAACATAACAAAATGTGGAAAAAGTGATGCGCTGTGAATACTTTTCAGATGCACTGTAGCTAATACAGTAATCCCTCCTAGATGAAAATCTGCGAAGTAGAAACCATTTGTTTGTATGGTTATTTTTATATATTTTAAGCCCTTATAAACTCTCCCACACTGTTAACATTATTAGAGCCCTCTAGACATGAAATAACACCCTTTAGTCAAAAGTTTAAACTGTGCTCCATGACAAGACAGAGATGACAGTTCTTTCTCACAATTAAAAGAATGCAAACATATCTTCCTCTTCAAAGAATGCATGTCAGGAGCAGAGAATGTCAGCGAGAGAGTCTAAAAGCCATAGTGTCAAGTCAGATGTGTGAGAGCTGGCAACCCTGAAAACGTATGTTTGTTGTTTTACTTGAGTTGATTTGTATAAAAATACTAGCAAAATACCCATGCTTCTCAGTGGAGAAGCAGTGTGTTAAGGAAGTTATGAAAAAGAAAAGGAAACATTTTAAAAATAATGTGTAATGATTGTCAATGTAATTATTGTGGGCTTATTTTAGTAATGAGAGTGAATTTGATGATTTTAAAGAGTTTAATTTATGATTGTAAATGTGGTGTATGAGAAATGCACATTTTTAGGATGTAAGGAACTCTTTGTAAACGACATTTGCAGTAAAATGACCAAGCTGTCAGCTGAGCTTACTCTTGACCATGCAACGTACAGTTGGCCATGTGAGAAGCAATCTTGTGTCAAGTCAATGTCGACCTTTTTTAGAGTCTGGCCTTGTGACTTATTTATTGTCCTAGCGAAGCAGACTCTTACTGGAAATTGGAGGCGTTTGAATTTGAATTGGAGGTCAGAGGGTATGAGAGGGATGCGAGGAATAAATACAGTCTTCTCTGAGCCTGTTTTAGTGAAAACAGTTGCCTCAATGAGATTCTTGTGCAGAGATTTCATCTGAAGCCTGGTGCCGTTAAAAAGTTTTGGATGTTGTAAGTTTCGTAGTAACATAATTGGTGTGCCGACCTCCAAAAATAGAGTATGCGAAGGCATGCCCAGAGGAGTAAGAGTGTGAAGAAACTAAATGAAAAGACAGGAGTCACCAGCAGGAAGACGTGAAGCAAGGAGAACAATAACAGGCTTGAAGCGGTGGAGTAAAGAAGAAGGTAGCAGTGAGCATGACGAACAGCTGAGGAAAGTAAGGAAGTGAGTGAGGAGACACATGAGCGCGGGGATGTCGTTAATGTAGGCAGGAAGCCAACCACGTGGTAGGTGTGCGGACAGCATTAGTGCGGAAAAAGGAAGGGTGACCGGGGGCAGCCATTGTGCATCGCTGCCATGAAATAAATCGTCTGTTAACTGAAATAAGGAATGAAATCACCAAAAAAAGAGGTCAATTCCGAAAGTTCCTTATGGCATAATGGTGAGAACCGCCAAAAAGAAGATGTTATTTTCGAAAGTTAATTACGGGGCACAGCACGAAATAAAACATACCTAATTTCTGTAAGTACACATGTAAGGAATGTGCATGCAAAATTTTAGCTTCCCACCTACACTCACCTAAAGGATTATTAGGAACACCATACTAATACGGTGTTTGACCCCCTTTCGCCTTCAGAACTGCCTTAATTCTACGTGGCATTGATTCAACAAGGTGCTGAAAGCATTCTTTACAAATGTTGGCCCATATTGATAGGATAGCATCTTGCAGTTGATGGAGATTTGTGGGATGCACATCCAGGGCACGAAGCTCTGCTCCACCACATCCCAAAGATGCTCTATTGGGTTGAGATCTGGTGACTGTGGGGGCCATTTTAGTACAGTGAACTCATTGTCATGTTCAAGAAACCAATTTGAAATGATTCGAGCTTTGTGACATGCTGCATTATCCTGCTGGAAGTAGCCATCAGAGGATGGGTACATGGTGGTCATGAAGGGATGGACATGGTCAGAAACAATGCTCAGGTAGCCCGTGGCATTTAAACGATGCCCAATTGGCACTAAGGGGCCTAAAGTGTGCCAAGAAAACATCCCCCACACCATTACACCACCACCACCAGCCTGCACAGTGGTAACAAGGCATGATGGATCCATGTTCTCATTCTGTTTACGCCAAATTCTGACTCTACTATTTGAATGTCTCAACAGAAATCGAGACTCATCAGACCAGGCAACATTTTTCCAGTCTTCAACTGTCCAATTTTGGTGAGCTTGTGCAAATTGTAGCCTCTTTTTCCTGTTTGTAGTTGAGATGAGTGGTACCCGGTGGGGTCTTCTGCTGTTGTAGCCCATCCGCCTCAAGGTTGTGTGTGTTGTGGCTTCACAAATGCTTTGCTGCATACCTCTGTTGTAACGAGTGGTTATTTCAGTCAAAGTTGCTCTTCTATCAGCTTGAATCAGTCGGCCCATTCTCCTCTGACCTCTAGCATCAACAAGGCATTTTCACCACAGGACTGCCGCATACTGGATGTTTTTCCCTTTTCACACCATTCTTTGTAAACCCTAGAAATGGTTACGCGTGAAAATCCCAGTAATTGAGCAGATTGTGAAATACTCAGACCGGCCCGTCTGGCACCAACAACCATGCCACACTCAAAATTGCTTAAATCACCTTTCTTTCCCATTCTGACATTCAGTTTGGAGTTCAGGAGATTGTCTTGACCAGGACCACACCCCTAAATGCATTGAAGCAACTGCCATGTGATTGGTTGATTAGATAATTGCATTAATGAGAAATTGAACAGGTGTTCCTAATAATCCTTTAGGTGAGTGTATATATTATTTAATGTTTATTTTATATTTAATTTTTATAACACCCCTAAAGTGTAGCTTTTTTGTTATTGTTTCCATAAAGTTTTAAAATAAACGGAACTGTTTTTGAGGTCTGTTTTGTCTTGAGTTCAAAAATAAAAATTGATTAAAATTGAAAATTGTCCATAACACTGAAAAAAGTCAAGATTTTATTTTTTGCCCATATCGCCCAGCCCTACTCCACTGAGGAATAATATTTTTTATCTGTTATTTATGGAGAGCAGAGTAACTGAGAAATGTAACATAGTTCCTGACAGAACTGGTTTCAGCTGAATGCTGAGGAAACAGCAAATAATATCAAAACATTCATGACAAAATCTCAGTTTACTTATGTTGCATAATCCATATTTCAGATATCTAGTAGCATGAGCACAGCATCCCAAACACATGTACATTAGCGAAAATATTATTATATTAAACACTTCTGGAAAGTTTTTTTGTGGAATGGCTGGGGAACACACTCAACCATTTGAATTGAAGATCTGCCTCTTCCTTCATTCAGTGCTCAGGAGTCCTGCTCAGTACAAGCTCTTTCATTGACTACGATTGCATTTCCCATCAATTCTGCACTGGAGAAAGGTGAACAATTAGGAAAGAAAAGTGAGTGAAAGCATTAATGGATGGAAACTACACTTCATATTTGTGCATATCCAAGGCACTTCAACAAACAGAAGTTCAATGTAACAGTGCAGTTTCACAAACTACCATTGAATAATCTATGGCCAATGACCATGTAAATTTTATGTAATGAACATGATTGAAAGTACACCAATAACTCCAAAGAGTAAGAACAAAATAAGCCTTTAAGTCTGAGCACTAGTGTTCACGTTGTGCTTATAAAACAAAAGAAATTACTGAGTGTGCAGCACATGAACCATTGGTGATAGACAAGAATGCCATATACCAAAAAGAAGAGTGGCTTAAAAAAACACACACTATTGTACTCTGAATCTCTGGAACAAAATGTATAAACATTTTCACCTTAAAAAAGTTTTCTCCAATATTAATATATTGTATCATTTTATTTTGAATAGTAAATATGATGTTTAATAAAATTATATATATACTTGTATATATGAGCACATTTATAATGTGCATACTAAAGTTTGGGCATAAAACATAGGGAGGTGGTGATATTCTTAGTAGTCCAAGGATAACAGTTCTGTATGTTTAGGCTCAGCCTAAAGCGAGATTGAGCTCCCCTATTTCTACAGTAGTTTTTAAGATTGCGTGCAGCTTTCTATCTGATAAATTGCAGTTCTGTATGTATTGGCATGTCCATACAGAAAAGGTCTTTCTCATTATACAATGGTGTATTTCACAGCACAGCCAAGTTTTGTGTGTTTTTTTAGGTGTACCACAGCTTTCCACAACATGCTCAAGCCCTAGCAGACAGCGAGTACTTTGCCAATAGTTTTTTTAATATGTGTGGAATGAGCAACTTTAAACTGTGCAAATACTTTATATTTTTGAGTCCTTTATCATGATGATAAATTAAAAATAGGTAACTTTCTCCATACAAAGTTCACTTCTCTAGACTAATACCATCTGGGATTTGGCCTCTAGCTACTTTTTATATTCAGCTAAAATATTGTAAATAAACTTTTTTACTGGTATTTTGCTTTTATTCAGATACTGTAGCATGATAAAAGTCAAAACAGAACACTAGATAACCTTTCAATTTTCTAAGTTAGTTTATATAATTTAACCAACACATGAACTGAGAAATAAACAAGTTATTAGTAATTTAAGCTTGATGTACTTTGTAAGTGAAAACATTTCAAACTGGAATTTAGTAGGTGTTTCATTTATAGCGGTGGCACAGTGGTAGTGCTGCTGCCTCGCAGTTAGGAGACCTGGGTTCGCTTCCTGGGTCCTCCCTGCGTGGAGTTTGCATGTTCTCCCCGTGGGTTTCCTCCAAAGACCTGCAAGTTAGGTGCATTGCCGATCCTAAATTGTCCCTAGTGTGTGCTTGTGTTGTGTGTGTGTGTGTGCCCTGTGGTGGGATCTTGTGACCCTGTAGTTAGGATATAGCAGGTTGGATGGGTTTCATTTATAAATATGATTTGCTTAAAGTGGATGTCCATTGCCACAATGCAGCTGCATTTTGAAGAATACACTTTAACATGATTTTGTATGTATGAAGAAATTAACTCTTATTCATTACATGTCACCTTCCTCCAGCTCCACAATCACTGTGAGCAATGGCATCACAGGTCACTTTCATGTTCACACCTGCCAGTGTACTGTTAACTGCTGGTGGCACTCTCAGTGATGTGAGACAATGTGACATACAGTAGGGTACTCATCTCAGTTAACTTAACATTTTTATTATAAATATTGCTCAGTTGATTTTCTCTAACCTTGAACTTAATGTGTCAATCGGTCTTAATATTTCAGTGTTTTTCATATTGAGCATTACCATAGATCACATTAGAAACTTTAATAATTATATCCATTGTCAGTTATGGCAGGATGCAGATTGCACAATTCCATTACCCAGAGCCAAAAGCAAAGGTTCTGCAGTTGGGACTTACAAGAAAGTACACCTTGCATACATTTTAAAACTTGTTTAAAAAATAAAAAAGTGCATATTTTGCTACAATTACAATAAGTAGTGCCACGCAGTTAGGAGACCTGGGTTCGCTCGTGGAGTTTGCATGTTCTCCCCGTGTCTGCGTGGGTTTCCTCCCACAGTCCAAAGACATGCAGGTTAGGTGCATTGGCGATCCTAAATTGTCCCTAGTGTGTGCTTGGTGTGTGTGTGTGTGTGCGCCCTGTGGTGGGCTGGCACCCTGCCCGGGGTTTGTTTCCTGCCTTGCGCCCTTTGTTGGCTGGGATTAGCTCCAGCAGACCCCCGTGACCCTATAGTTGGGATATAGCGGGTTGGATAATGGATGAATGGATGGATACAATAAGTAGTGTGTCCAGTAGGGCGTGTGGCAGCATGCCAAGCCTCAGACACAGCCACCATGACACATGAATTTATTGATCCAGAGGACTAGGTTGTTGTACCGTGTTAGCCATTATGAATGTAGAGAAAAGCCAAGCAAAATGACACCTTTTATTGGCTAACTAAGAAGATTACAATATGCAAGCTTTCGAGGCAACTCAGGCCCCTTCTTCATCTTGCCTGAAGAAGGGGCCTGAGTTGCCTCGAAAGCTTGCATATTGTAATCTTCTTAGTTAGCCAATAAAAGGTGTCATTTTGCTTGGCTTTTCTCTTGATCCAGAGGGAAATTGAAGTACCAGTAGCCAAATATTACATCAAGTTAGATACAAACATTTAACTATACACTATACAAATACAGTAACATTAAGTAAGTACACTGGTGTTGTAATCTTACAGTCCAATACAGGTAATGTAGAGAGTACATACAGGAAGGTCCAGATCTAATTATGCAGATCCAGATCGTCTGGATGACTTTGATTTATCTGGGGACGATTCGAGTCCAGCGTGAAGACGATTCTTCATGTCATCAGTTTGCACCCTTCTCGATGGTCCGGGATTTTTTGGTTGATTTTCTATGTAATAAACTTAATAAGTTATAGCGTAATGGAAATTGCTTAATTAGAACTGGACCACCCTATACAAAAATGCCAATGCAATTGGAATTGCAATTGTAAATATTATTACTACCAAAGTGACAGATGCTAAAGTAATATACTGTAATATTAAAGTAAAAATGACTTTAGGAGAGCCTGGAGCATTTAAAAAGAAAATAATACCTGGGGATGAAGGCATTAAATGTATCGAGTAGGATGTTAGGAATTATTCCTTTTGTAAATTGTGCAGTGAAGAAGGGGCCTGAGTTGCCTTGAAAACTTGCATATTGTAATCTTTTTAGTTAGCCAATGAAAGGTGTCATTTTGCTTGACTTCTCACTACATTCATAAAGGCTAACACAGTACAACACCCTAGTACTACAGACATACAAGACATTGATCTGTTAGTAGATAGATAGATAGATAGATAGATAGATAGATAGATAGATAGATAGATAGATAGATAGATAGATAGATAGATAGATAGATAGATAGATAGATACTTTATTAATCCCAAGGGGAAATTCACATACTCCAGCAGCAGCATACTGATACAAAAAATCCATATTAAATTAAAGAATAATAAAAATGCATGTACAAACAAACAATAACTCTGAATAATGTTAGCGTTTACCCCCCCAGGTGGAATTGAAGAGTCGCATAGTGTGGGGGTGGAACGATCTGCTCAGTCTGTCAGTGGAGCAGGACAGTGACAAAAGTCCGTCACTGAAGCTACTCCTCTGCCTGGAGATGATCCTGTTCAGTGGATGCAGTGGATTCTCCATGATTGACAAGAGTTTGCTTAGCTCCCATCGCTCTGCCACGGATGTCAAACTGTCCAGCTTCATTCCTACAATAGAGCCTGCCTTCCTAACAAGTTTGTCCAGGCGTGAGGCGTCTTTCATCTTTATGCTGCCTCCCCAGTACACCACCGCGTAGAAGAGGGCACTCGCCACAACCGTCTGGTAGAACATCTGCAGCATCTTATTGCAGATGTTGAAGGATGCCAACCTTCTAAGGAAGTATAGTATAGAAGTTAGTATAATGTTATGTAGCCTAGTGTACATTAAAGATTTCTGTTTTGTCCACATAGTAGGAACCTTTTCTTAAAGAGCCTGAAGGAACAATTTTCTATGCACAGAACCTTTCCCAGAATGAAATGTTTCGTTGTCAAGCAAGCAATTGTTGTATGAGGAACTGTATAGCCCAGTACAGTTCTATTTTAGAACCTTTATTTTTAAGAGAGTAAGAGTAACAGAGCTTCAGATGGCATCATGGAAGTAGCATAGATCAATTACCTGTGTTGATCATGTAATACATGTAAAATAACATCTTAATAAAGAAACTAGGGCAACTGTGTGTAATTTGTTCGCAATTAACTAACACTTAATTCAGTGTTTACTGAATGTATTTATTTCAGTATTTCTTGGACTGCCTTGCACATTCTTAGCAAATGTTCACATTTGTTATCTTGTTTGGTTCTTGGGTACGTCATTAACCAGTTGTGTGTATGGTTGTCATGTAACCAGTTGTGGTTTGTAATGCGGGGTGCTGCATTATATTCAGTATATTTTAAAAACTGTACTGAAAGTAATTAGGAAATAATGAAGAATTAAATTTGTTTATTTGTACAACGTGCCTGGTGCCGGCACATGTCAACTTGTATTTGTTTCATTTTTGTGTGACTACCTATATTTCCTAAGTGAAGGATGTCGGCCAAAAGAGAGTGTATGTAACTCATTGATCTTTTGACAAGCAGGTGACCTGAAGCTGCCTTTTAATTAGTTGCTTTCAGACTTTTCCAGCGATGCAGCTGTCTGCACACCAGAAAATCCCACATTTATTGGAAACAAATTAGTATTGTTTTAGTTTTTTTTTTTTAATCTAATGTGATTGGAGAATCATTCAAGCACTATTTCATGTTCATGTCAATGGTTCACAGTTCACATCCGCCATTCGTGTAACTACAGATGAGCGAACATGACTTTAGGGATATGGCAACTTCAAGTGTAACTTCACAAATCAAGTAAAATTTGGTTATTTCTTTAATAAAACATCCCTTCATAAATCATTCTCTTGAAGAATAGAAGCAGATAAAGGAGCTTGGACTGGATTGACCTGACTCAAGAATTCAACAGCAGGCAAGTGATCGAGGACAGGCTTACACACTGACTTTTTCCAGCTCTTGCTATGACAAATGGATTTGTCTAAGTGGAAGTGGTGTAACTAGTGTCGTGTTTTGCTTTCCCTGTTTGCTATTTGAAAGTGTTGGTATCAACGCATTGTGGACAACGGCAGGGGTACAAGACCTAAAACATCTTTCTAGAAAATGCAGGCTGCATGAAAGTAGCCGCGGTCATCTGGAGCAGTTTTTCAATCAGTGTTCTGTGGCACAGGGGTGTGCAATGAAAGCTGCACCGGTGTGCCATGGAAATAATAGAGTAATGAACCAGAGAGGGACAACCTCCTTGAGTGGCCGAGCCGTGTCTGAAGAGGACAGGACTACCTTGAGAAGCTGGCATAAAAGCAGCTACATGATCCATCTGCCTGGGTGTGTGGTCACCAGCGAGTCTCTCAGGACCAGTGGTTAGTGGGCATATGAGTTGCCTCTGGGGAAGGTCAGCTGAGAGATGCTAGCAAAGTACTTGGTAAGTGCTGTGTCTGTGAACGCTGATGTCTGAGCTGCTTTTTCACTGGCTTCTCTGGTAGTCCCACCTCTTTGGACAGATGAGCACATTTATCAGATATAAAGTGTTTGTGGTTATTAAGATATTGGTGTGTCTGGATGTTTTTGGCTATAAAAAGTGTGCACCCAATGAAAAAAGGCTGGGAAACACTGATCTAGACAATAGCATGAGGCTAAATATTTTTGGCAGGCTTAGTGAAAGGACTCAGTTTAAGCAGAAAGTAACTGAGAAATGTTCAGGCCTGCAGGAAAGGAGGGCAATATTTACAGTATGTTCAAAGAAATGCAGGTATCCTGATCATAATGGCAGAACAAGATTTAGGTTGAGCTTGTCCTGTGGGTGTAGGACAAGACAGGTAAGGAACAAGTTATGTTCAAAGATATGGGGGTCCGTGGATATTACAAGGTGAATTTCTGCCCAGGTGAGGTAAGCCTGTCAGACTTGCATAGGACTGGGCAGACTGGCAGCAAGTGTAGAATAAAATTAAGGTGGGAATGGCTCTGTGGGTGTAGTAAATGATAAACTGGGATGCAAAACTTGAGAAAAATCTGAGGACTAGTGATTGTATGATGTGGATTTATGGAACACTGGAAATGGCCAAAGACTGGACACTCTTAGCAGAAGCAGAATAAGATTTGGATTGGACTTATGCTATTGATGTGTTTTATGACAGACTGAAGTACATGTTATTGGAAAATTACAGAGATGGGAGTGCGCATATCATGGTGTGGGTTTTAGCAGAATGGAGAACTGGGCAAGTTGGCAGAGGACTGAGCAATTTAGAGACAGGTGTAGTATAAGATTTGGGTGGCAGGTGCACCTATTCCCTTCCATCTCTATAAGGCAAGATGGGAAGAGTAAGGTGGCTGTGGATGTCACAGACTGAAGTTTTGGACCACAGTGGAAATCTGAACGCTGAGATCAGAATGTGCAGCAAGGTGGAAAGAGTATAATACATTTTAGTGTGGATTTGTCCTATGGGTCTGGTACTGGACGGGCCAAGATGTGCATTGACACTATGATGAGCAGGCCCGCCGCCAGAAATATTTGGGCCCCAGACAACTGGGTACGTGTGGGCCCCTCTGCCTTCCCCCGGGTCCCCACATGCCAAAACCTTCAAATACGTCTACAAAATGATCGAAATGTAGTTTATCCGACAGCGACAATGCTGCATTTATGAATACCATACTTGATGAGTTAAGCCTTCTCGCACATCAAAGTTTGACTGCGAGAAGGAAAGCCAGTGCTAACGGAAGCTCGTAGCGGAATTGAAACAATACATTAATGAGATAGGCCTATGTATTATCTAACATGTAACGGTACAATTATAGCAATGCAATGAATAGGAGTAACATCTGAACATTTTAATATACACTAACGGTTAGGGTTATCTACATGGTGTACAATCAGTATGGTAACTTGCTGTATCAAACTGCAAAGTTTTCAAAAAATCTGGGTGATCCAAAATCTTTAGTGATACACACAAAACCAATGCACACTCGTCACTGCTTTAAAAGCAACAATAAACACCCAAGTGAATGAATTATCAAACTACAGAGAAGGACTTCTGCTACCCATGCACGTCAACATCCACGATAGTGCACAACAATATCGCTGTTGTCTGAGACAGAACAGCGCCTGTGTGTGTGAAACGGAAGTATTCAGTTACAGCGGCGAAGTCAATCCATTATCCACATACCCTGTACAACAAACATACTACTCAACGTCAAGCTCAAGGACGTCGGCGTCGGCTCTCCTTTGTCTTTGAGAAGCGTGCTTTACACGACACGAGCACAATATCTACTTGGGTAGAGCGTGCGGCTATTAAAACACTCACTTGTATTATTGTAAGCTAAATGATTTAACTTTTCTATTACATGTAACTTGAATAATTGTTCAAATATATATCTACGCGCACAACATCAGCATAAAAAAAATCAAGCGTGAAGGGGCCCCGGACCAGAGTCCTGTTTGTCACCCCCTTGTGGCGGGCCTGTGATGAGGACAACAAGAGCATGTGGAATGCCTTGTTAAACAGATGTGAAAGGTACTATATAATAGATAACTGCAACTTCAGTTTGACCCCTACAAACTTGCGCCCATGCCCAAATTGTTTTCACCAGCTGCCACTGCATGTAACTATACTTGGAGACTCATCAAAAAGCAGGAGTCAAATTCCTTGTATTCTTGTATTCACTTTCCCAATAAATGTGACTTTGATTCTGATTTTCATTCTAAATAAACACCAAACAGATGGCCACCAGCTGATGGAGAGAGAGAGAGTTAAAAATTTTCATGACACAGAGTGGATGAGCACAAAGAGCATAAAAAGTGGACTTTTTATAAATGATTTTTTTTTTTAAGTGGACATCTATGGGTTTTTGTTCTGAGCCCAATTTACCCAACACTCATGGACACACTCACATTCACTCCCAGGCATTCAAAACCCATTCATGCAACTTGTACATTTTTAGGATGTGAGAGGAAGTATCAGAAGAACACACAAGAAAACAAAGAACGTGGAAACTCCAAATATAGAGTGACTAAGCCAGGAATTAAATCCATGTTTCTGGAACTGTAGACCAACATCCATCCATCCATCGATTATCCAACCTGCTATATCCTAACTACAGGGTCACGGGGGTCTGCTGGAGCCAACACAGGGCACAAGGCAGGAAACAAACTCTGGGCAGGGTGCCAGCCCACCGCATGTAAACCAACAAGTAACTCCGAAATATGTAGTGCCATTTCAAAACGTATTTAAATTTATATTTCAGAGATTTGACATGAATTACAGATGTTACAGGTGTCTCACAGCAGGAAGGAAATGACAATAAGTATCAGTTAACAGACATTTATAACTCTTTTAATCCAGTTAAGAGTCACAGGCCTGACACTACCCCAGTAGCATTGTGGTGTAGAAACTTTTTATGACAAATGAACCTGGCATTAAGAGATAAATTGTAATTAAATATGAATATCTAAATCTAGCTCAGTTTTATGATAATGGAAATATATTTCATGGTATCTTTAATTTACTTCTTTGGAAAGGTTTTATTTTTGCAACAAAAAAACAAACCGGAAGGTAGTTATCATGAAATATATAAAAATCACAAAATAGTACATCAATACTTTTTGAAAATGCAGCTCCAAAAGTGTATTTTTAATAACACAAAACTGACATTGGATTTATTTCAGTATATTTTAAAATATCTGTGTAATAAACTGTGTCAATTTAGAGACCTTGTAAAACAGAAAGAAAATTACTTTGAAAATACCAGACATTTTCACAGGGGGTTATGGAGATATTAGAAACAACTGGACAGCAGTGTGCATGTGGTGGGTGGTGCTGTTGCATCACAGTGTTAAAATTGTGAATGTGATTCCCAGGGATTTCTTCAGAGCACTTCAGTTTCCTTACACATTACAAAGACCTTTAAATGAGGCAACTGCAAATTACTGGAGCCCTGTGTGAATGAGTGTCCTGCAGTTAAATGACACCCTTTTCTTGGTTACTCCTTGTTTACACAAAATACTTTCATATTTGCCTCTTGCTCCCTACATTCCCATGTTCAAAAAAGTAGGTTTCAAGTAAGGATGGTGCTGGTAGGATACTCTGACAACCACAGTCTTAAAAATAAAGGTGCAACAATGGTTCTTCAGAATGATGTCACTTTTGGTTCCAAAAGGCCCATCCACTTAAAGAAAGAAACTTTATTTATTAAAATCCGTAACAGGCTCTTGACAGGCAATAGTCATGATTAGATGGTAACAGTTTTGTGAAATAACAGTGTATTGTGATCTTAAATACACTCTTGCTGCATACAATAACACAGGCTCAGTTCTGTTAGTGTCCTACTAGATACCCTACCACATATTTTTTTTTTTTACACTTATTAGGGAGTTAGTTCCCAGAATGAAATGGTGCTTTGTCAAGCAATAGTTCAATGAGGAACCAAACAGCCCAGTTACGTACCATTACGTGCCAGTAAAGAACAATAATTTTTAAAGTAAGTAAGGAAGTCATGCATCACACCATAGTCATTCTATATTTTAAATTAGCAAAAATGTTTCATTCGCAGAGTTCAGGTACTCAAAGACTGTCAAGTTACCAGGATATCCCAGTCCTTCTAAGTATCTCCACGTAGGCTCCAGAATATGCAATAATAGACCCTAACAGGGTGGACCTCTCTCTCTCTCTCTCTCTCTCTTTCTCTCTCTCTCTCTATCTCTCTGTCTCTCTCTCTCTCTCTCTCTCTCTCTCTCTCTCTCTCTCTCTCTCTCTCTATCTCTCTCTCTCTCTCTCTCTTTCTCTCTCTCTCTCTCTCTCTCTCTCTCTCCAAAAACAAACTGAATACTAAGCCTCTGCTCATCCTCTTTAATTTACTTTTTTTGTATCATGTGACCAGAGAAGGCTGTGCTGTTTGCCAATCTTTTTGCCCTCACTGAGTGGCACTTTGCCTTTAAATCTTGTTTCCCCTCATAGGAATGTTCTGCTGTCGTTGGGCTTCCATCATAATCTGGGATCAAAAGAAAACCTGCTCTGAGGAATCAGGAGTTCTTTGTATATTCTGTGAAGTTATCCCTGCACTCCCAGTCTGGACATCATAAGTAGGAGGAGGAAAAGGAAAAAGAGTAAAACCTGGCAATGGATAGAATGGCAAACACAAATCTGATATTACTTAGTTACGTCAAGATATCCTTATGATAATATCAATTTCAGATATCCAGAAAAGTAGAATGTACTATATGAAGTGTATTTTAAAATATCTGATAAGTTTTGAATAGTCCTTAAAATTCATTTAGGCTTCTCATACATTTTTACAGAAACACACTTTAAAGCATTCTAAAATCCATTTCAAATATGTGCATCATATGGTATTACAAAATATAAGAAATTTAGTTTAGGTGTTTCAAAACATATGTCAGCATTGGCCATGAAAATACTGCATCCATGCATAAAGTATTATGCCACCCTAATTGTCTAGTACAGGTTACCTAGACTTAAAAACTAAATATTTAAAGAACTTTGTACAAAGACCTTTACATAATGAGTTCACTGTATTGTTTCTTCAGTCATATTCTAATATTATAACTATTTATTCAGTCTTCCCAAGGAAAAGTCACGAAAAAGTTTTATTATGCTACCCAAATGTATTGCATGCCACAGCTGAAAAACTGTCAAATACTTTAACTCCTGTTAAAGAGCATTTTCATACCCCAGACATCTGCACTTTGCTGCAAAGCCTGGTGACAGGGTTGAACACCTGCAGAGCCTTAAAAGTTCTTACTTAGCATGAGAATGTCCAAAGCACACTATTAGCAAGGCACATACATAGGCTAAGCAGCCAAATACATAATACGACAAAAAAATGTAACAGTGATTAAAAGCCTTTAAAAAAATATGGCTAGGATAACACATAAATGCAGCACAAGTCCACCAGGTGAAACATGGCTTAGGTTTCATTGGTGATAATAAACAAATATGAAAGCCACAGAAATATCTCAAACATCTAATCAAAACCCCGAAAGAACACATTGTAACAGTTTAAAAGCACCTGGAAAGTAGCCGACAAAAACCACTCACAGGCACAACTCTTCACATTGCACAGAAATCAGTGTGTTCAGTGTAAAACAAAGTCAAAAAATATTATATTTTATTTCCCAGATGTACAGGGCAGAAAATGGGCACCAGTAAAGAAACTTGCCATCCAACACTCTTGGAAGAACATATGCACAGAACAGTGAAGCCCACACAAGAGCAATTTCTTTTTTAAAAGATTTATAATACTTGACTAATTTTTTCTGTAAATTGCAGTTGCCAGGTCCCTCACCCTTAAAAAAATCACAAAACCATAAAAGTGGCCAAATGAACTAAAAGTAAAAGTACCCAGCCAAATATCTGCACAGTCTCTCTTCAACAATCCATTCATTTATCCATTTGCAAAACAGCTTAGTGCAGTTTAGGGCCGCTCCACCTTTCTCTTTCGCTCTTATAAGATAGATATGTATTATTATGAACATTGCATATTTATATATATATATATATATATATATATACTGTATATATATATATATATATAATGTATGTATATATATATATATATATATAGTGAAGGACAGCCGGGTCCCATGCCCGGCATTGACGCCCCTGCTGCTTATGTTCCGGGGGAGCCACCATGGGCAGTTTAATATCTCCCCCGGGATGCTTGGTGGCAGCCTCCTTGGCCTGCGATTCCCCAACCACCCGCAGGGCTTCATGGGAGATGGAGTCCTCCACAGCTTGGTTGGGACCCGGGTTGGCTGCTAGGGGGGGCTGTCTGCTTCCAACAGCCCAGCTTGACGAGTCTTCAGCCCCACCCGGAAGTGCAATAAGGACCAGGTGGTTAATCACCTGGAACGCTTCCGGGTGGGCTATAAAAGGGCTCAGCCACCACCACTCGAGGAGCCAGGGTCGGGAGGAGGAAGACTACGCTTGTGGAGGAGTGGTGGTAGTGGAAGAAAAGTGTGTTGTTTGTGCTTTGGGACTGTGTATTGCCTGTGGGCCACGGGTGTCTTTCTGTGTCGGGTTAGGCGCCTATATAGCGCCTTTGTTACAATATAAATATTGTCAAACACGTGCTCTTGGGAGACAGTTTATGGGCTCAAATAAGGTGTAGTTACCCGCCGAACAGGGGATTGGCGCTGCCCTGTAACACTTCTTTTCCTTTCCTGGCAGAAGTGAAGAAGCCACCCAGTAACAACACTTTCTCTTCCAAGCCTACAGATCACGCCTCTTCCTACAAGTCACTTCCTTCAAACCCACCTATCTATAGCACCCTCATTTTTTGTTCTATGGTTCTTTTTTTTTTTAACTCAGTCTATAAAGACGTTGGTTTTTCATGTGTCTTATAGTTAATGGGGAAGATCCCCAACTCTTTGACAGTGTCCCTGTTTTTATTTTACAATATATACTGTATATCTATACTAATAAAAGGCAAAGCCCTCACTGACTGACTGACTGATTGACTCACTGAATCATCACCAATTCTCCAACTTCCCGTGTAGGTAGAAGGCTGAAATTTGGCAGGCTCATTCCTTACAGCTTACTTACAAAAGTTGGGCAGGTTTCATTTCGAAATTCTACGCGTAATGGTCATAACTGGAACCTATTTTTTCGTCCATATACTTATAATAGACTTCTGCTCGATGCCCGTGGGGGGCAGAGTTACGCCTCCCACGTAATTTAGTGCCTGCCCATATAAGGCCGTCCATCAGCGGCAATCCAATAGAAACACTGCCGCTAAATATTCACGGGTGAAGGACTGTGCTTATGCAGACGAAGATGAGGTGGACAGGGTGGTGTTTGGCACCAAACTGCGAGAGAAACTTTTAAGTGCCGGGTCTTAGCTAACATTAAATACAGCCGTGGACATCACACGAGATGGCACAAGCACAGCTGGGAACCTTTGATGCAAGAACACCAAGCGGCTCACGTGAACTGACGCAGTGCACAGACAAAAAGCAACAGTTCCAAAGAGTGCTGAACAAAAACCAAATTACACAACTGCGGAAACAAAGCACGGTGTGAACAGTAAGTTTAAATTAAGTTTATAGACACACTCCCGCTGCCGTTTGTCATGCCTATGACACCGGCGGGGCTGATGTTCGGGAGAGAGCTCCGCACGCCAGTGGATTTGGTGTTTGGCTCGCCCCCCGAGCCTGAGATTGTTGATGGGCCCGAACTGGACTACTTTAGGTGGTTGAAGGTGCATCTGAACACCGTCCATCAACTGGCCAGGGAGGCCTTAGAGGAAGCTGGAGCCCGCCAGAAGTGGGCATACGACACCCGGGCACACGGGTTGACCCTGGGACAAGGGGACAAAGTGTGGGTGTTTTGCCCCCAAAGGAAACGGGGATTGTCTCCCAAATTGACCCATCACTGGCAGGGATCTGGGGAGATTTTGGACCAAATTTCGGAGGTGGTTTTCAGGGTCCGAATGCCTGGACGGGGCAGACGGGTGGTGCTTCATAAGGACCGGTTAGCACCATATCACCCATTGACCTCAGAACAAGAGGAACCAGAGAACCAGAGTAGCTCTCCACCATCCACCCCCGGTGCCGAGACGGACAATGACGGACTCAGGACTGAGCCTGGCACGGGTGATAGAACATCAGGAAGGCCGAAGCGTGTTCGTCACCGGCCAGGACATTTGCTGGATTTTGTTGTGGGAGATTAGGGTTGTGGGGACACTAACCCTCTTGGGCTATGTAATGACCCGGCAGTCAGCGCTAACAGCCTGGTGCATTATGGGTATTTCTTTAGAGTTTACTTTTTATGTTAATTAAGCAAGGCAGTCGATTTCTTTTGTATTAGAGATGTTATGTGTTTATGTCAAGTTAGTTTGGGTGGGTTTGGTTCATTTGCAGCCCAGTTATATAAAAGTGTAACAGTTACCATCATGGAGAAAGATGTCTTTATGAATGACCTTGGCAATGGCCTTGAAATGTGTTAAGCTTTGTTTTTGACTCTCTGCTTTATTAAAGAGGTTATAAAGGACAGAGCTGTGTCTTGCTAGATATTCCATCTATGCAATTATTTACAGAGACACTTGGGGTCGTTCGGTGTATGGAACACGAGTGTTCGCCTGCTTAATGAGCTAGGTACAGCTGCATGTATGGCGCTGGCATTCCGCTAGCCGATAGCTTGGGGGAAGTGCGCAGCAAAGTTCAGCTCCAAGAACTTCAATACTCAACTACCAGTTGTTACATAATGAGAAGATACGAGGTATAAATGAGACTTTGGATTTCTTTGTTGCGGAGTTAAAATTGCTGTAGCAAGAAATTTTGAAGTGCCGGGTCTTAGCTAACATTAAATAAAGTCGTGGACATCGCGAGATCGCACGAGCACAGCTGAGAAGCTTCAATGCATGTACTCCGAGTGGCTCGCGTCAACTGACTTTGCAGGACTGGAAAACATTAAATTAAGTTCATACACACGCTACCGCTAAATATTCACAGGTAATTTCCACAACTTACTACCTGGAATGCCTGTTGAACATCTTACATTCACGAGTTCCGATTTGGGTGGTGAACACTTCGATGAATGAAACCTGTTATTTTTACAATGGTTGACAAACACGGAATATAACTTGAACACAATGCATCCTCCAAATACAAACCTGATTGAAAGAAATAATGCTAATCAAATCCTTGATGACAGCAACACTCATAACGGTCACAAGACTATTACATTGACAATCATGTTACGTTATTTTTAAAATGTTTCCTTTTCTTAGCACAAGCACAGCTGAGAAGCTTCGATGCATGTACTCCATAACGCGTTAAAAAAATAACGCATTTAATCACACTTTGCATTCCAAGCAAAGGTGAACTATTGTCAATGCATGATTTCCTGGTACATTGATTACACTGATGCACACATCGCAGCTACAAAAATGTTAGAGTCGTAAGAAAGTGCGTTGCTAGCATTGATCGGAGGCAAATTTCATCTCAAAAGACTACCCAACGAAAGCCTTGATAAAAGTGTGGTTTGGTGCAAACTGTGCAAAAATGAGTTTGCATACCACCAAGGCACTTCAACCTTACGGTTCCATCTAAATGTAAGGCATGTTACAGCGAGCACAGAAACTGTGTATGCTGTTAGCACTAGCAGTACGGGTTCGAGTACCAACAAAAGGTGTCGGCAGCCCAAACCTCATTAAAAGACTGGCTTCAGGACCAAAATTAGTTAGTCAACATAGGTCAAACTTACAAATTCTCTCGCAAAATACATTGCTTTGGACTGTAGACCACTAACAGTGGTGGAACATAGGGGGTTAGAAAATGTGCTACAGTTAGCGTATTTCAAGTAAAATTCAACAGCTTTATGACATTGAAAAGCAAGCAAAATTAGATGCATTACAGAAAGCGGACTTTGTGGCTCTTACTGGGGATCATTGGACTTCCGTGACCGTTAGTAATTCTAATTACATCTAATTACAAAATGTTCAATGATCACACTGTTTTAGCCTAATGTACAAAATAATGTTGGCTAAGGTTACTCAGAGTTTAAAGGTGAAGCTGGTCAAATTACCTTTTATGTTTCTGCCTTATTTTTTTAAGAAGAAAAACTGCACTTTAATGTTGACATTTTTTTATTATTATTTAAAGACAATACCATTCTGAAAATGTACTTAAAGTACTTAAAATACCAGTTTTTTTTTTTAAGTCTGCCCAATTTTAGCCAGGGATCATATTTTTTTTTCTGTTTTGAAACAAAATGCAGTTTTAATTTTTTTTTCAGAAATTAAAACAGTTTGAGTTTACAATATTCATGTCCATGTCTATTATTTGATTCTGTCGCCCAGTAAAACCCTTTTAAATTAAAAAAAACATTTGCGATTCGGGGGAAATTTTCATGTGTGCTTACATTCGATTAATGAAGATTAATTAATTACACAGCCTCTAATTAATTAGATAAATTTTTTTAATCGAGTCCCACCCCTAATATATTTATATTTATATATATATATATATATATATATATATATATATATATGTGTGTGTATATATATATATATATGTGTGTATATATATGGATATGTATATGCATATATATGTATATATATATGTGTGTGTGTCTGTGTGTATATATATATGTATTGTGAAGGATGGCCGGCCATTTATCCCGGCCAATACCCCCAAGCCGCCAGGTGGAGCCCTCCTTGCAGCATGGAGGTCCCCAGAAGACCAGCAGGGCATCATGGACAATGGAGTTTTTATGCAAAGCCCTGCTGGATGCCGTGGGGGCCACAGGAGGGAGCTGCAGGGAGGAGCGAGGGCATCTTCATGCCCTGTGACCCGGAGGTTCGTCATAGGAAGAGCAACGGACTTCCGGGTTGAAGAAAAGGACTATTTACCCTGACCCGGAAGGAATAAGGACTTGTGGACTGTTGGGCAGAAACACCTCCGGGTCAGGGAGTATAAAAGGACTATGGGAACTCCCAGACAATGAGCTGAGCTGGGCGGAAGGGTGGCAACGCGTCTGGGAGCTGGAGGATTGGTTATTTGTTATTATTGTGAATTTTATGAGTATTGTGGTGGAGAGTGTGCTTTGTGCACTGTGGAAGAAAAATAAAGTCAACATTTGGACTTTTACCTGGTGTCTGGAGTCGTGGACAGGGGTTCAAGGGAGCGAGAGCGCCCCCTATCGTTCACAGTATATATGTATGTGTGTATATATATGTGTATATATGTATATATGTATATATGTACTGTATCTATATACAGTATATGTGTATGTATGTATCTATACTAATAAAAGGCAAAGCCCTCACTCACTCACTCACTCACTGACTCATCACTAATTCTCCAACTTCCCGTGTAGGTAGAAGGCTGAAATTTGGCAGGCTCATTCCTTACAGCTTACTTACAAAAGTTGGGCAGGTTTCATTTCGAAATTATACGCCTAATGGTCATAACTGGAAGGTATTTTTCCATTAACTGTAATGGAGTTGAGCTGGAATGACATGGGGGCGGAGTTTCGTGTGACACGCCTCCCACGTAATCACGTGAACTGATTGTCAACGCAGTGCGTAGAAAACCAGGAAGACCTCCAAAAAGCGCTTAAGAAAACATGCATTATATAATTGAGAAGGCAGCGAAACAATAAGAAGTGAGCGAGTGACATATACTACCATATTCATGAGTGCTGCTCCTCGGAAAGAAAGCAAGGTGTAAACCTAAACTTTAAATTAAGTTCATAGACAGGCTACCGCTGGCGTTTCACATGCCCACAGGTAATGCAGAATACAAGTTTAATGAGAGGACACAGGATATAAACGAGAGTTTTGATCACTTTGTAACTAAGTTAAAATTGTAGGTGAAGGGGTGTGCTTATGCAAATTCAGAGAGACTGTGTTTGTGGGGGATTGACAGTTAAGGCGGGTGGGGGAGTCACGTCATCATCTCCCCTCCCATTCATCTCATTTCACTCTGAGCTGAGCTCCGCCGTCTTTCGAAGCAACTTCGTCACACTGCCACCAAATACTCACACTTTGCATTACAAGCAAAGGGGAGCTTTTGTTAATGCATGATTTCCTGGTACACCGATTACATTGATCAGCGCATCCCGATTCATTTTACCCTCGCACCACCTTAGTTTGAGAAGAAGTATGAAAAAATATGAGGTTAACACAGAAAAACAGATCACCAATTCAAGCTTTATGAATAATCGATTCGCCATCAATAATTGTTTTGGTAAAGCCATCCTCCTTCCATTTTATAATTTTTCCGCCATTAGCCATGATTAAATGAATGGTAAATAAAGTAAGAGCAAAGCGAGGGTGACTTATTTAGGCAGGCATATATATGACAGCAACACTCATGACAATGTCAATCATGTTACGTTATTATTAAAATGTTTCCTTTTCTTTTTCATTACTTCTTTAACACACTACTTCTCTGCTGCGTAGCGGGTATTTTGCTATATATATATATATATATATATATATATGAATGACCTCCAAAGAGCGCTGAGACTTTTGATATCGTGAACGTGTCTGCAAAAACTGGGGTCTCCTGGCCAGCAAAAGTCGAGCAGCCGGCGCGCGCGCATAGCTGTGCCAGGATTTGAGACGCTGACTGCGCTTCTGCCTTAATTCAAAGTAAGCACTTTTAATTTTTTTCATCCTCCCCCTGCGCTATAGCCCAGACAAGTGCAAACACGGGACCCCTTTTCTACACCACGGCAAAATAATATTAAGGCGATTCACACTTTCTTTTGCACGTATACGATTATCGGGTCCTCAGCTCGGATTATGAAGACACGCACAGTAGTGGAGGACTGACAGTGCCATCACAGCCGATTAATGGCGGGGATGTCTCACCAGTCTACACAAGACCCACCGCGACTGTCCCCAAAGGCGATCATAACGTCAGCGAACACATCTCTCTATACTATATAAAAGAAAAAGGCAACTTTCCTTTCTTTACACCTTTTTTCCTTTTATCCCAAACCAAAGCCTTTCTCTCTTAACACTGCAGAGGACACAAAACTAATTTTCTTTAAATGCCGGTAAGACACATTACCAGAGGCACACATTTGAACGTTCACATAGAAAATGTAATTTCTATACCACAGCCGTCGTGTAGCGCCTTTCAAAAGGGATCCACTACCGAGAGATGATCCATATATATTTTAGCTACTTACCTGTTGTGTTACACAGTCTTTAAAATATAGTTTACCCAACCACTCCAGTAGTGATCAGTGTCCCTGTACTTCTTGAAACGTTAATGTTTTACTGTTTAAAAACTTATAGACTATATTTTATTATTTTTCCCTTGCACTCATTAACCAAACCTATACACACACATATAGACACATACAAACACACACAAGTATATGTATGTGTATATACAGTATATGTATGTATGTGTATATATATACACACACACACACACCCCTATCTACATTATATATATATATATATACACACACACCCCTATCTACATTATATAAATATATATATATATACAGTATATATATATATATATATATACTGTAAAGGACCGAGGAGACAGTAGCAAGGGTTGGGGTTTTCCGGCCCCGTATATTGTAAATCACAACAAAAACTGGTCAAAAATTATAAACAAACAGTTCATATCGCGACGCCGACTCCTGGCGCCGCGCCATTTTATTGGGGAGGAGCCGGAAGTGGAGGGATGCGGGAAGGACCGCAAGGGAGGATGGGAAGGATGACGTCAGGGCAAGATGGCGGAGGAAGGGCGGAAGTATCGCACTGCGGTCAATCCAGGCCTATGGTGCAGGAAGGTCTTTCTTTCTATGAGGAAGCAGAGGGAGAAAGTTAATACCCCACCATTCCCTGGCGGCGAATGGTTTCCCAGGTGCTATCGAATCAATCCGCTGCCTCCTACTCGCGCGCGTGACACGATCCCCCTTAGCCCAGGACCGCCAGGTCGGGCGGACCTAACCGAGAGGTCGTGAATACGAGAGAGGGCATCGGCATTGGCCTGAAGGGTGCCCGCCGATAAGTGACAGTGAACTTATACGGCTGTAAGTCCAGGAACCACCTGGTGACCCGCGGATTCGACTCTTTGTGTAGGGACATCCACTGAAGTGCAGCGTGATCAGTCACCAGAGCGAATTCGACCCAGCAGGTAGTAACGGAGGTGGGTCACTGCCCACTTAATGGCCAAGGCCTCCCTCTCCACTGCCGCGCACGGGTCTCCCGTCCATCAGTTTCCGCTAAGGTACATCACAGGGTGCTCGACACCATCGACGCTTTGGCTCAGCACGGCACCCAGGCCTGTGTCCGGCGTCGGTCTGGAGAATAAACGGAGCCCAAAATCGGGCGTCCGTAACACAGGTGCCGACGTTAGGGCCTTCTTTAGGTCACTGAACGCTGTTCTGCTTTGTCGGTCCACACCACGTATAGGGGCGCCCTTTTGTCAGGTCAGTCAAGGGTGCTGCTCTTCGAGAAACGAGAACAAACCGGCGGTAGTAACCCGCAAGCCCCAAGAAAGCCTGCACCTGTTTCTTGGTACTGGACGGGCCATTCTAAGATGTCTTTAACTTTGGAGCTCTGTGGCCGCACCTGTCCTTGTCCCACGAGGTAGCCTAAATATTTGGCCTCCTTTAATCCAAAAACACTTCCGGGGTTTATGCGGAGGCCGGCTTTAGCCAGTGTTCGGAGGACAGCTGCGACCTGCAGTAGATGCTCCTCCCAGGTGCCGGAATAGATGACAACGCCATCCAGGTAGGCGGCGCTATAGGACTGGTGGGGCTTCAGCACTCTATCTACCAGACGCTGGAAGGTCGCCGGGCCCGTGCAGCCCAAATGGGAGGACCTTGTACTGCCAGTGCCCGCTAGGGGTGCTAAAGGCCGCTTTCTCCTTTGCGGATGCCGTTAAAGGAATTTGCCAATACCCTTTGTCATGTCAAGGGTAGTCAGATACGAGCCGCACTCCAGCCGCCAAGGAGGTCGCCAATGCGGGCATGGGGTAGGCATCGAACTTGGAGATCTGATTCAGACGCCTAAAGTCATTACAGAACCTCCAGGAGCCGCCTGGCTTGGAGACGAGGACAATAGGGCTGGACCAGGGACTATGGCTCTTCAATTATGTCCATGTCCAACATACGCTTCACCTCCAGTTCGACCTCTGCGCGCTTTGCCTCCGGAGTCGGTAGGGCCTCTCGGACGATTACCCCGGCTCCGGACTATATCGCGGCTCAATCAGCGGTCCGCCGGGTGACTCGCCACTACCTCGGGATGGCTCGGAGTGTTTGGGCTAACTCCTGCCGCTGCTTGGGGTCAGCTCTTCGCCGAGGTTAAGGGCAGTTGTGCTTGCGAAAGGGAGAGTGACCTACGGAGCTGGGAGCTCCTCTCTATCTCTCAGGGCTTTAACAGGTTGACATGATAGATCCTCACACTTTCGACGCATTGGGCTGTTTCACCAAATATAGTCGAGTCCTTTCTCTCCTTAACCTCGTAAGGCCCTTGCCAGTGAGCGAGCAGCTTCGAGTGGGAGGTCGGGGCGAGCACCATAACTCGGTCCCCGGGCGAACTCCCTGAGGACGGAGTTGCGGTTGTAACACCGGCCTGCGCTGCTTGCGCACGAGTCACGTGCTCTTTTAGGAGGGGCCTGATCTTTGTGAGTCGGTCGCGCAGTTGCGCCACGCATCTCCAAAATGTTAGAGGAGGGAAGAGCCTCGCCTCCCAGCCTTCTTTTAGGATGTCGAGGATTCCCGGGTTGTCGCCCGTATAGTAATTCAAATGGGGAGAAGCCTGTAGAGGCCTGGGGTACCTCCCGTAGGCAAAAGCACGAGCGGGAGGAGCTGGTCCCAGTTCCTGCCGTCCCGCTGACTACCTTGCGGAGCATCTGCTTAAGCGCCTGATTAAATCGCTCACCAACCCGCCAGTTTGCGGGTGATAGACTGACGCTTTCAGGTGCTTTATCTGCAGTAATTTGGCTACCTCCTTGAACGTATCCGAAGTGAAGGGCGTACCCTGGTCCGTGAGGACCTCCTTGGGTATGCCCACGCGTGAAAACAAATTAACCAGTTCCCGTATGATGCTTTTAGTATTAGCGAGCGCAGGGGAACCGCCTCTGGGTACCGGGTGGCATAGTCCACCATGACTAGGATATACTTGTGGCCACGGGTTGAGGGCTCCAGGGTCCCACCAAATCGACCCCTATCCTTTCAAAGGGGATGTCCACGAGGGGAATAGGGACTAGAGGAGCACGGTCCCTCCTAGGAATCTGGCGGGTCTGGCACTCGACAGGATTGACAGAACCGCCGGACCTCCTCATTGATCCCAGGCCAGTAAAAGCGGAGCTTAATCCTCTCCAGTGTTTTTCGCCCCAGGTGGGCCTAGGAGGTGAGCATGTGCCAACTCGCATATCTCCGCCGGAAGGTACGCTGAATTAGCAACAACTTCCGCACCTCGCCTCATGGGTAGCCACTCGGTACAACAGATCATTCTCAAGGACAAAGAAGGGTTCCCGCGTGTGGATCCGTCCGCTGTTGAGCTGTTAGGCAGAACGACGCATTCCGGCAAAGCGCAGGGAGTCATCATTCCACTGCTCCCTCTTAAAGGAGGCGGCGTGGACCGAAATTGATGGTCCAGGCCGCGAGAGGGTCTTGGGGCCTGGGCCGGGAAGAGTTCCTGGCTAGTCCCTTCTCCGCGGAATCTTCCGGTCAAGGTCCGTAGCCACGAAAGGTCCCCGAGACACCAGCCCCATAGGGCCTGCCCTTGTGCACGGCGTGGAGGCCGCGGGGGGTGCCTTTTCCCCTCATAACAAGATCCAACGAGGCCCCGAGCGCGAATGGCTTACCGCTGATTCTTTTAGACCAGTCTTGTCCCAAATCACTGGGAAGGGGGTCAGGTAACACAGCGACCGCCATTTGATTGGTTCCCCTTCCAGGTGACATAGCAGTGAGCGAACGATATGACCTAGTCCCCCATGCACACAGGTGACCAACAAATGCTGTTTTAACCACTGTTGCGGTAAGACAAAGCGGCGAGCAACAATGGTAATGTTGCTGCCGGAATCAAACAAAGCCACCACGGCGCGCCCATTTAGCAACACCACTCCCGTGTTCGACTCGCCAAGGGATGCGGCGGGTACAATACCTCTCCGATGACCCAGCTGCAGTCCATAGGCTCCGGGCGATGTGATGGGGCAGTTTGGCAGCAGGTGACCGGTCTCGCCACACTTGAAACAGCGCGGCGGACCCGCCTCTCTCTGGCTCTGGCTGGCGCTTCTGCAGCGCGCCGAGGGCTCGGGGTGGCCGCCCGTCCCTGCCGGTTCCCGCGAGCAGGCTTTTCTGACCCCCAAGTCGGAGGACCGCCAACTGACGCTCCAGGACGCCGAGGAGGCCCGACATGTTCTGATAGGCGTGTCCCCGACCTGCTGGGCGAGGGAACTGGGCATCGCATTGACCAGGCCTTCACAGGCCACCCGCCGACCACTTTCCGCCTGCCGGGCTCTCTGGCCGTAGCCAGCGCCCATCTTGCCCCAGAACTCAACGCCTGGGCGCGAAGGGCTTTTCGGGTCAAAGACCCAGTTCCGCCATTCGCCGCTTCTGCTGGCCCGGCTAATGCCGTAGCGGGCCAGTATTTCGGGCTTGAGGAGGTCGTAATTAGCGCCTCCTCCTCAGGGAGGTCATAATAGGCCCGCAGCGCTGGTCCTTCAGGTATGGCGCCAGATGGACGCCCACTGACCGCTGCCACTCGCTCCGGTGGCCGCCCTCTCAAACATGCCCAGGTAGGCATCGACGCCCTCGAAGGGCCCATCGGACCATAGGATGAGGCGGCTGCCTGGGCGGGTCTGGTCTCGCCCGTTGGGCTTCCACTAACCTGGCCTTCGTGGCCTCCAGCTCCCGGTGGTGGCGGCTTGCGCAACTGCAGCCCTGGAGCTGGTCATTCATGGCCTGCAGCACGTGTTGAGGTCCTGTCCCTCCGTCATTCCGGGATCTCTATCCTGCCGACTACGCCACTTGTAAAGGACCGAGGAGACAGTAGCAAGGGTTGGGGTTTTCCGGCCCCGTATATTGTAAATCACAACAAAAACTGGTCAAAATTATAAACAAACAGTTCATAATGCGCGACGCCGACTCCTGGCGTCGCGGCCATTTTATTGGGGAGGAGCCGGAAGTGGAGGGATGCGGGAAGGACCGCAAGGGAGGATGGGAAGGATGACGCCAGGGCAAGATGGCGGAGGAAGGGCGGAAGTATCGCACTGCGGTCAATCCAGGCCTATGGTGCAGGAAGGTCTTTCTTTCTATGAGGAAGCAGAGGGAGAAAGTTAATACCCGCCATTCCCTGGCGCTAATGGTTTCCCAGGTGCTATCGAATCAATCCATGCCTCCTACTACGTGCGTGCGTGAATACATATACATATATATATATATATATATATATATATACACACACACACACACACACACACACACACACACACACACACACACACACACACACACACACACACACATACATACATACACACATATATATAATTTGTGTGTGTGTATGTATGTATGTGTGTGTATATATGATGTAGATAGGTATGTATATATATATATATGTAGATATGAAGATATGTATGTGTATATATATGTACTGTATATATATATATGTATGTGTGTGTGTGTGTGTGTGTGTGTGTGTGTATATATGACAGCAGCAATCAAGCTGTGAGAAAACAGTAAAAAGGAGGCGTGTCAGACGCCGTGGTACATTTTCTGATGCAGCTAGACTAAAAACTTTGTGACGCTGCCGCCAAATACACAAAACAATTACTTTGACAATCATGTTACATTATTTTTAAAATGTTTCCTTTTCTTTTTCATAACTTCTTTAACACATGACATCACTGCGGCTGTATTTTGCTATATATATATATATATCACAGCTTACACTCATAACAGTGACAAAACAATTACATTGACAATCATGTTACGTTATTTTCAAAATGTTTCCTTTTCTTTCTCTTGTCTTCTTTAACACACTACTCTCTGCCAAGCGGGTATATATATATATATATATATATATATATATATATATATATATATATATATATATAGATAGATAGAGATATATATATATATAGATAGATATGAGAACAATAGATAGATAGATAGATAGATAGATAGATAGATAGATAGATAGATAGATAGATAGATAGATAGATAGAGATATACGTTATTTTTAAAATTTTTCCTTTTCTTTTTCGTACCTTCTTTAACACACTACTTCTCCGCTGCGAAGCGCGGGTATTCTGCTAGTATATATATATGTTTATATGTGTGTGTGTGTATATATATCTATACTAATAAAAGGCAAAGCCCTCACTGACTGACTTGACTGACTCATCACTAATTCTCCAACTTCCCGTGTAGGTAGAAGGCTGAAGTTTGGCAGGCTCATTCCTTACAGCTTACTTACAAAAGTTAAGCAGGTTTAATTTTGAAATTCTACACGTAACGGTCTTAATGGTCGACAACGTCAACCATGTTGAACTTTCTTATTTATGGCCCCATTTTCACAAAATGTGGTTGGTGGTTTCCCTGCACTAACTGAAACCGATGTACGTACTTATTTCGGTGGTATGATGCCACTGTCGGCCGCCATATTGAACTTTCCAATGGTCTTTGTTACTTATGGGCCCATCTTCAAGAAATTTGAAGAATTTCTGAATGCTACTTACATATATACATCCATAGCCTGCAGCTCGGTCACCGTGTGAGGTGCCTTTTGGTCCCCCATCCCAGCGCCTCCCACGTTGTTGGCTGCCTGCTTATATAAGGTTTCTCTTCATTCTCTTCCTTGCTTTGCCACAGGATTCACGTGTCCTTGTTGGTAACTGCAGCCTTTTTATTTAATCCATGGCTTCTCTGCTGTTTTATTGTTCGTTTATTACGATTATAGTTATTGTGTAGGTATTTTTGATTTACTTTACATTGTTCAGGTACCCATTTCCTTTATCGTTCCAACCGTACTGCCATTAACATGTCTATCGAGGTGATCACCATCGATCAAAGAACTGTCACAGAGTTATTTCCATGCCCGGAGATGGCACCTGCCTTTTCCATTCTCTTTGTTACATATTGCACGGCCATATCAGGCTCACTCTTGATATCTGGAGGAACATTGTGTCTTATGTATTGAATGACTGGGTCAGGTACAAGGTATGGACTGATGACGGTACAGGAGATAATTATACTACACAGGAGCACTATAAGAGTGAAATGCTTAAGCCCTTCACCTATGGTTCTGCATGTGAGTTGATGGCTGCAGATGAATTGTTCGGTTGTCGCTTTCTAGTGTACCGAAATGGCCAAATATTTTACACCTTTCGACAACCGCCAATGGCTCTTAAACATCTTAGATTTACAGGTGACAATTTGAGTAGTGGACACTTTGATGTTTACGAATGCTTAAACTCTCAAAAGCTGGATGTGATTTTATCGATGAAACCGGTTGTATGCTTACAACGCTTGACAGATGCCGAATGTCACTTCAACAAAAGTCCTGCAAATACTGTCGTAATTGAAACAAACCATGAAACTCAAACCGATTATGACAGCAGCAATCCAAGCTGTGAGATTTGAGGCAAGATTGCTTTTCACATGGCCAACTGTGCATTGCATGCTCAAGAGTAAGTTCAGCACACAGCTTGGTCATATTACAACCGGACGGCTGAACTGACAACATGGTATAAAAAAAGATCCTTAACAAATAATTATTGGTATATTTTCCCTCAGTTTAAAAAGGTTTACTTTTCTTTTTAATAAAAATTTTAAGGCAGTCTTATTTATATATATATTGTGGACTTGACCCGGACACCGACAGGCGGACATGTTGTTCTTCAACCACCACACGTTTATTATACAAATATTTACAATATTTTGGTCACTCAGACCCAGTTCAAATAAGTCCGCACACCCCAATACTCAGTCCTGGCCTCACAATGCCTTTCTTCGGGCTGCCTCCACACCTCTCTCATGCCTTGTCCTGCTTCCACCCGACTCCAGCGAACCTTGGATGAAGGGAGACGGCCCCTTTTATATACTCCCAGCAGCTCTCCAGGTGTCCTCCTAAATCTTCCCCCCAGCACTTCCTGGTGTGGCGGAAGTGCTGAGGTCACAAGTCCCCAAGGCATCTCTCTCTCTCTCTCTCTCTCTCTCTCTCTCTCTCTCTCTCTCTCTCCCTCTAGAGGGCAATCATCTCCTATTCTCCGTCTGCATGTCTGCGATATTTTTGGATACACTTATACAGCGAACTGCTACAGCGAAACAATGAAATCACAAGCACACAAACGCGTAGATCCTCACGCTAAGGAAGAAAAAGGAACACTGAGTGAGGTGACGGGCTGGCAGCGTCAGCTTGGGTGAATCCCCGAATCGAAGCGGATCTGGAAACGCGTCACGCATAACCACAGCCTGGCTCGGTGGCTCGTTACGGGAGCCAATGCTCGTATTTAGATCCAAATTTTTCGCTCATATTTTCCTCTTATCTTGAATTTCTCGTATACAGAGGTGATCGTATCTAGAGTTTCCACTGTATGTGTATATATATATATATGTGTGTGTGTCATATATAAACGTCTATGCGTGGAAGTGTGTGTGTCTGTCTGCCCCGGAACTGAGAGGAGTCGGGGTAAGGGCTCCGCCACCGAGGAAACAGAAAACCTGCTTAGCTGCTAATAACACAAGTGAGGTGAGCACATCAGCGAAACAAAACCTCAGAAGAAAGACAAAGTTGCTTAGTTGCTAACATCAGCAAAACGGTATCCCTTATACTTTTCCTCCTGCCACTGATACACAAGCGAGGCGGGCACGTCGGCAAAACAAAACCTCCTAGGAGAGAGATGCCCAGAGTAGTTCCTTTCAATTAACTGACATCTCTACATTTCAGTTTTTTTTATGATGATGATGATACTAGATGGCACTATAACAACACTTAACCCAACACACAGACACTGACAACACGAGTTAAAAGCACCAAGAACTTTAATTATTTTCTCCTTGTACAGTGTTCCTCAAGCACCACTGCCACCAATAAACAGGCAAATAGCTACAATAGTAATCACAATTCTCCTCCACACCTCCCAGAAAGATCTGTCCTCTACCTACCAACTCCAGCTCGCTTGCTGGGTTCCCATCAGTCCTTTGAATAGGACTTGACCTGGAAGTGCTTCTGTCCTTCTGACCACGTAACTGACTGGCACTTCTGGGTCTAATGAAGAACTGACATTTTCTTAAGCCCGGGCTAAATGGAAAGTATGAGTCCCCAAGTTCTTCGACAGCTCCCCCTGCCGGCACCCACGACACCCAACAGGGCTGAGAAACTGAACTCCAAGTCCCAGGATGCCCTGCCGGAATCTGGGGCACCACGACACCACAGGGGAGCTGCCATCTATCGTTTTGGAGGAAGCAGTGTCAGCAAGTAGGTCCCTTCCCCATCCTTCCATTCCAGGGGCATACTGCAAGATTGTCTCCACTTACTCCACTCCTAGTACCTATGGACCTTCAAAATCATTATTTAGATTCCTAGCATTTTTTTCTATCACTTGTAAAGAAACTTCAAAGGAATAATGACTCATTTGAAGTAGTTAAAAATAGATCATTATTTGCTTGTTTATGTAGACATTTTATAAGAAAGAGAACAGAAAGAGATTGCCAAAACAACCAGACAATAAAACTGCTTTTAAAAATTTAAATGAGCTAACCAAAAAGAAATAAACAAATGGATCCAATCAAGTGCAGAGGGGGGTATTTGAAATACCCTGATTTTTCAAGAACAAAATGCATATATTAACTAAATTTTTTATTTTTAAACATCTTTATATTATTAGATACATGGTTAGTGTCAAAAAACACAGTTTTAAAGGCAAAGCTCTGAATCATTATAGAAAATCAACAAATGACAATATATATAAGTATGCAGAAAATGCAGCTCCAGAAGGCAAAACACAACAACAAGGGTAAAAATGCACATTTTACAAAATGTAAACAAAATGAAGGTAGGTTTCAAAATGGAAATAATTTTAAGAGTAAGGCCATGTTGGAAAAGTGCTCTTAAATGTACTGGTGTACTATTCAAGGACGTTTCCTGCCTAATAACTAGGCCTGAATAAATTGGTTGCAGCCTTCCCAAAACCCTACATTAAAATGAATAGGTTTAGAAAATGGAAAGATGCATAGTTGAACTAAACAATTGCCTAGAACAGAACTTCAGCAAGGGTTAAGGTTAATGTTAATGTACGATTTGTGGCCTGGGGGCACACAGGCCCCCCAGCACCTGAAACTGACAGACACAGGCACAAGTTCAGCAACATACAGGCTTTTTATTGTTTTGTGGGAAAGTCTTCCTGAAGTGTTTTCCAACCTTCAGCCATAGTTACAAAGCACTCTTTCTCTTTGCCTTCTTTCTCTCTTTGTCATTCTCTTTGTGTCTCCACCTCCACTTCTCCTCCAGCAAGCTTTGTCACCTTCCTCCCAACTCTGACTCCTGGAGCAGTGGCAGCTGGCTCCTTTTATGCTCTACCCAGGAGTAATTCCAGTGGCCCAATAGTGTGGTCTGGAAGCACTTCTGGGTGAGGAGAGCATGATGAAGTAGGGCTCATGAATCCCTGCAGCATACCCTGGTGGCACCCACTGAACCTAATAGTGGCGAGCTACCAAACTCCAATTCCCAGTGTACCGTATGGGAATCCATGGTGCTGTAGTAACCCAGGGGACTTCCACCTAGCAATAATGCCACACACTTTAAACTATTATATAATCAATTAAGAATTTAATGATAGAGCACATCAGCCCACCAGGCTCTCTCTAACATTGCTGAATGGCTGAAGAATGTGTTAGTCCCATCTAAGTGACCAGAACTGTTTGACTGTGAATATAAAAAGAGGAGACAGTTGAAAGGGTGGGCAGTCCAAAAACACAAAGGCTTATTGTTAAAATAGCATTAAGAGTGCTCCTCACCCTGCCGTATTGCTGGCTGCAGTTTTTCAAAGCCAAAACTGATGGCATAAAAAAAAAAAAAATTGTCTCTGGTGAAATGAACATTCTGTAAAGCAGGCGTAATAAGTAGAGATTTTTTTAAGCTGTTAAAGTATGCAGTCAAATAGGCTTTGTGATGAAATCAGTTTTAGTGATGAATGTGAATGGTCATTAAATCTTCAGAAATCTTGTAGGGCTCAGGCTTATTCTGTATGTGTGTATACACTGATCAGTCACAACAGTAAAACCACTGACAGGTGAAGTGAATAACTTTGATCATCTCCTTACAGTGGTACCTGTCAAGGGGTGGGGTATATTAGGCAGCAAGTGTATTGTCAGTTCTTGAAGATGATGTTTTGGAAGCAGGAAAAATAGGCAAGTGTAAGGATCTGAGCGACTTTGACAAAGGCCAATCTTTGCACGGCTTGACAACTGGGTCAGAGCATTTCCAAAATGGCAGATCTTATGGGGGGTTTCTGGTATGCAGTGTTTAGTACCTACCAAAACTAGTTTAAGGAAGGACAACTGGTGAATTGGTAACAAGGGTCATGGGCACTCAAGGCTCTGTGATGAATGTGGGGAGTGAAGGCTAGCCCATTTGATCTGATCCAACAGAAGAGTGACCTACTGTGACATACATTGCTGAAGAAACCTAATGCTGGCCATAAGAGAAATGTGTCAGAGAACACATTGCATTGCTGCTTGATGTGTATGGAGCTGTAGACCAGTCAGATGAGAGTCATGTCCTCTAGAACCATAGGAAACAAAGTGGCTCTGGCACAAGTGTTTAGCTGCTGAACATTCTTCTTGAAGGAAGTATAACTGGCACAGAGTTTAAGCTTGGAACCTGGAATCCAGAGACAGCAATTCCTCCTCAAGTTACTAGGAGAGATTTCAGAGCCTCTAACTTCAGGAGCTCTACAAAGAGTATCTTTCAAGACAAGGGTCTTGCTGCGTGATGAATGATTTTGCTCCAAGTTCTAAGAGAGACGGATAAACTAATTTCAATGCAAGATGTAGTCTCTTCTGATTGGATGAGGGTTTCTTCTAGTCACAGACTCAGAAACTGCTTAGAAGTGCATTATTTTGTCTATCAGCATGAAAATGTTTCAGCTTACTGTTAAGTTTTAAAATGAATTTTTATTTTAGTTGTATTTTTGTCTGAAAAGACAAATGTCATTTCACCTTTAATTAACGTCTCCTATTATCTAATGAAACTCAAAAAGGAAGATGACCTGGTATGCAGGTAAGCGAAATGTTAATTCTGTTCTTTTCACAGAGGACTTGTATTCCACTGAAAGACTAACAGAATGGAGTAAGTCCAATATTCCAGTTCCCTGAAATGCAGAAACGTCCTGTGTTTAAACATTATTATTTTGAAAAAGAATTTTGAAAAACATTGCTCATTAATGTCTACTATACTTTATGTCATTTATATCTGCACACTTTAGCAAACCGGTAACACTTTATAACTTTTTTTTAGCAAATCTTTAACAAACATTACCAGATTATTAGTTCATGTACTGCATATTCAAACAGTTATACATGTGATTAAATGATATTGCATGTACTGGTTACACTTCATAATAACTTTCAACAGCAGCATTGATTTGTATAGCACGTTTTCATATATCAAAGCAGCTGTCACACACGTGCGATTAGGAGGCAGTCAAAAAGCCTAAAGGTGAGTGAAGCATCGCAAGATAAGGGGTTGTCACGTGGTACTTACCTGAATCTCTTCTCTCTACAGAAAAACCGAGGAAAAATAATTACCTCTACTTCAACGTTCCAAAATGGCCGCCATGACGTCACTTCCGACAACGAGGTGAAGTCACATCCGGCCCTCTCAACTGACATCACTTCCGGTCCCATCTGGATGACACTGTTTCCATCTCCTGCATTCAGTATCACTTTCTGCCAACCATTTCCTGTCTCATAATACAATACTGTATATAAACACCATTTTGTTCCATAAACTGTATCAACTGTAACCTTTCAGGACTCTTGATCATTTATTTTACAACTTTTGCTTTCTTTTGTCTTCAGAACAATATACGAGGATGGTCACCAAAACTTTATTTTTGTGGAGTTTCTTCTTTTACTTTGGATAATTTCCACCCAGAATAAAGTGCTTTACAATAATAGAACATAAGACATTTGACTAATGAGAGGAGACCATTCAGTCCTTCAAGCTCATTTGTTTAGGTAACAGCTAAGCTGTCCCAATATCACATCCAGGCACTTCTTTAACTACATGTCCTGGTAGTGTGTCCCAGACTCCCACAATTCTTTAAGTAAAGACGTACTTCCTGGGTTCAATAAAAAAAAAAAAAAGTGCAATAATTGTTAACAGAATGACAAAAGAAAATATAAATTAAGGAACAGATGTAGAGAGAATCAAATGTCCAGCTACGAACAATAATTATGGTCAGATACCCAGGGAGGACAGGAAAGTAAAAACTCCAGTTGACGGGGTGTTGGAGAGAATAAACCTGTGGGGTTCCATGGCCAAACGGCCACTAAGCCTCTTGGCGTTCTACAGTCCATGAATGTGTCCCAAATTACAGGATAATCTTTAGTAGCTCTTTTCAACTTATAAGCATCTCAGGTGGATGAGTATACTTAGTCCAAGGGCAGTGGCTAAAAAATACCGTAAAAAAGAAAACACACAAAAGCAGCGATCGGTTTATGAAACAACAAATAGAACTGCATTTTTATTAAAGGAACCAATTTCCTCCTCCCCTCACTATAAATGAATACTAGTGGTGCTATTAATTTCTTAAGTGATCAAGAAAACATCAGATTAAAGAAGTGTGGTTTTAGCAGATTTTTAAAGTGTTCAGTTGGACTGGCATCTCTAATGGCAAAATATTTCATATTTATGTTTGTTTAAACTGAAAGTCCTTTTATGCTTTATTCTTGGAATACTCAGCAAGCTGATTTTAGAAGATCTACGATTACAGTAAGGAATGAAAGGGGCATGACAGTGGAACTTTCTATTTCTTGCTGGCTCTTTAATAAAGCTTTATTTTCTTTGAATATTTTGTTTGGTTCTCTGCGTCTAATACACCACTGATCCATTTGGTTATGTTACAGGCACCCAGAACCCAAGTGTTTACAGAGATGCCAGGGCATGGGTTGTCACATTTTGGTGGCAGCGATGGGATGAGTCGCAGCGATGAGGAACGAAGAACGGAAGTGGATTAGGTGCCTGACTATTTTAAAAGAACCCATGGACATTTTAGAATTTTGAGCTTTTTAATGTATTATTTATTGCTGCTTTTATTGTAATTTGAAGTTCTTATTCTTACCTCCTGATTTGTAAATGGGGGCTTAAGTTTTGTTTTATGGATAGGTTGTTTTTAGTGCATTTATTATTTATTATTAAATGCCATCAGTTGCACTGGGATGAGAGAAGCGTGGAGCCTTCCTGTGCAGCTGGGGCCTTGTGGTGGGAAGTGTGAAGAGACGGTCAGGCAGTTTTAAATAAATAATGTTGTACGGTGTTTCAGTTGGGTGCAGGTGAGGGGCAGGCATGATTCGCTCCATGGCTAATTGGGGTACTGGGCCAATTGCTCCTCACCAAAATGTATCGCACAGGCGGATTGGTCGGGTGTCTCAAATGTGCCTCGGAGGAAGTGGCTTGTCACACCTGCACCCAATTAGAAGGGATAGTTGAAAAGGAGCCTGCACAGAACTAGAGGGGGTAAGAAAATAGACTGGCCAGTGAGAGAGAAAGATGAGGGGTAGATGGGGATTAAATGAAAAGTAGTAGCGAGAGACTGAGACCAGGAGAGTGAGAGCACCCGTGCAGGAAGGAGCGAGAGACAGGTGGTCAGGAGTAAGCTTCAGAGATGCTGGAGCCTAAGGCAGAGGAAAGGGCGCTGCCTCCTACTGAGTAATTACCTGGCAGTGGGAGAGGCCCCGCATGCGTTGTCTCCCACAGACGCCAAGGCCCAGGCAGCAGGAGACATATGCAGCTTGGCATGGTGCCCCAGGATAGATGGCCTAGTAAAGGGAACCCAAGCCAGGATGTGATGGTGGACTGCACTTGTTGGTGGGCATCTCCTCCTTCTACGAGGTCCAAACAGGATATGGGGTGGAGGCTCTAGGTTTAAAGGGGTTCATAGTTTTTGTGGACTGTCTCAAGATTTTAACCTTGTTGTTTTTATGGAATATGTTTATCAATGGCTTTTTGAGCTCCACATGGACACAGACAGTTTTTATGGGTTATTTACTGCCCATGTCTGAATTCTGCCCAGGTCCACTTGTAATGATTTTGCAGACTGAAGATTATTTGCCAGTCCTTATAGTTTAGTGGCATCTGTAAGTTTAACACCCTTTGCTGGTTAGTTTGATTTTTTTTTTGATATTTCATTCTATTATAAAAAAAACCATGGAAGAAGATGAGACGTGATTGTCTCAGAGACACTTTCACGTCCCGCGAGACGAGTCTTTGTGCCAAGTGATGTAACCACACCCAGGGCCAGAAGCCCCGCTAGATAAGAGTTTATGCAAAGAGATGTGGAAAAGTCCTGCGTGGTTATATCAGACTGTAGAGAAAAAGAAACGATATTGACTTATGGGCAGTTATACTGTACGCTGCGTTGTCACAATGTAATTCAGAACACGGAATCAAAATTTAAAGCGATATTGATGAAAAGGTAAAAGTGAAAAGAGATCGAATATATGGACATAGGTGATATGACAGAAGAGCGCCATGCAAGATGCAGCAAGCCAGCAGCTGATCGAGCAAAGAGGAGGTAAAAAAACTACGTGTTTCCCATTGTATTACCGTTTAAGAAGGGGTGTTGGAGGAGCGATCGCATCTCCTTGGGGTGCATTCAGCCCCGCTCTTAACAACACGAGTGCCACAAAGTGGTTGGTGCGTAGTGCAGGCAAGCGAAGCGAGCAGGGGATGAAACCCCTAGTTTTATAAATTTTAAAAAGTTTATAAGTGCCAGTAGTGATCTCTGTGGAGCCACACTTACAACAGTACCAAATTCATAACACGTTTCCAGCACTTTCTGTGTTTAAGCCAGTTTTGTACCCATGTGCCTCTGTGTCTGTGTATCCTTTCAAAATCTTTGTGAATCTTTAGCACTTCATTAATATTTCCTGTAATTTCTTGGAAATTTTCAACCTTTTTACAAGTGAAAAATGTAGAAAAAAACTCTAAGAACTGAGAGCATTTGCTATTTCATTTTATCCATATTTTATTTTTTCCCCTTTCCATCACATGCACAAAATACACTTCCTTTACTCCTTAATTGTTCTGCTGCTCCTGAAAGAATCTTACTGAACTGACATTTTGGCTATATTTAGCCTTACCTGCTTTTGACGTTTCTATTGCTCTCATGGGCTTATAAGGCCTAAGGTTAGCTGTAGAGTTCATTGACTCATATGCATTTTAAAGCCATTTTTTCCTTTTGTAATGTCTTTCTCGACCCCTTACTCATCCACTGGGGGTTTCTTTTAAAGTTAAATTGTCAAAAGAATTGTTACATTTAAATTGTCAAAACAAGTTGAAGAGTTCACAAGATGCTTTTTTATACTTACTGGTTAATAAAATATGCGCTGATCAGCAGTTTAAACATTTAATTCATTTCTTAGTGTAATGAAAATAGTAGTAAATTAATTAGACATGGGTCATCTATTTGGGAGCTGTTTAATTCTGATGACCTGATATTAGGTGGAGGCACGTTGAAAAGATATATAAGAAGGATTTTTGAGTTCATTTTAAAATGACAAATTAGGGGACTTGGGATGAGAGGTCATGTTAGGAAGTTTAAATAGTGCACCAGAGAGTAATATAAGGGATTGTTTGGCTATCACCAGGTGTTTCCATGGGCATAAATAAAACACCAAGAATGTCTTGGATGGGTGATAAACCAAGCAGGGACCATAAATAAAGATGAAAATCCATATCAGCAAGTAGAAAGTATAGGACTGGAGCTTTGCTGATGTACAGAGTATGTACTGTGTTCTGACATCTTTCTTGTTGGTGGACTGTAATGAGAGTTGAATGCTGTGTGCTGCTTGTGTATAATCCTTGATTAATATTTAGTGTTTGCTCTTAAAAGATAGCTTCGGCCTACCGCTAAGCAGTTGGGTATTATTTTATACAGCCTTTTTTCCATTTATTATTTTTGTTTTTTCGTTGTTGTTGCTTTACCTGCCCTGGAGTAAGGAAATATTGTAAGTGATGGCTATGTGAATCTCAGTAGTGCATGTGGGTAAAGTTGTAGCAGCACCTTTCTTTTGAAGTCTTTTGACCAGGCCAAACCATTTTGCAGCAGTGAATTTGTGGGAGGCTTTGGGGAGGAGATGAGTCTTGATCCAGACTTTCTCCCTAACCGAGAATTGCACAGGCTTATGTCTCTGGTTGTACAATTGAGATTATCTGGACTGGGATATCATCACCCTCCCCTTCACCCGTTGTGAAGTATGATGTAAGGTCTGGAGTTGATTATGAACAGATGTGTCCGGTTTTGGTGGATTATGACTGAGTACCCTTTCAGGCAGACCAGTTAGCTGCTTGCCTAGAGCTAACAATACAGGAGTTTCACCTGTGACCTAGTACACCACCGAATTCAACATGAACCAGAGCTTGGCCAGGCAATTAGTTAATTCCTGATGGTGGTAACTGAAGAAGGATGCGATCATTGTCTTCAGGTTCCGGTTCACCCACTCTGTGCGATTTGATTTGGGGTGGTATGCCGTTCCATCTCTAACACTCTCTCTTTCATCCTGTTCCTAGGGCATGAAGTGGAAGCAAGCAATGACCAATGGGGAGATCAACCGCGTTGTCAAAGAACTCTAGGCTCTCAACATCCAGATCCAGAAACTCCTGTCCAGACGGAGGCACCTGAGGGATTTGAAGGCTCGTCTACTGGAAAAATCCTCCCCGACATCAGAAATCATCACAGCAAATTGCGGTTCGGTAACATCGACTCCACGCTGTGCCGCTCACTTTCAAGGCCAAGTGAGCTTCACCCCCACACCTCATCGTCAGAGCGATGACGCCAACGATGAAGAATTTGGCCTGTTTCAGCTATGCAGGCAGGGGTTTAAGGCTAGAACACCTCCATCGGCACAGGCAAGCATCTCCACCCAGAACCGCTTCGACTCTCTCTGCACCCCCAGTTTGCCTTCAACCCCGGGAGATGTATTTGTAATTGGTGACTCACTCGTACGAAACCTAAACATCGCATGCCCTAATCAGAAATCTTTTGTCTCTTGTTTTCCCGGTGCTCGTGTCCGAGGTGTTATGAGACGTGCGCCGACAGTCTTTGACAGGAACAAGAACAGGGCAATGGGATCCATTGTGATACACGCCAGGGTTAACGACGTGAGACACCGACAGCCGGAGATTCTCAAGGCGGACTTCGCAGCACTAATTAAAGCCACGAAGGAGAGGACCCCGGCTGCAAAATTTTATCTCGGGTCCCTTACCTCTTGTTAGAAGATCGAACGAGTATTACAGTCTTCTGCTGGCGTTAAACATCTGGCTGAAAGGCTTCTGCAAGAGTCGACACATCGGGTTCATAGACAATTGGGACCTCTTCTGGGAGAGGCCGCGTTTCTTTAAGCTGGCTGGTCTGCATCCAAATAGATTCGGCGCCCAGGTCCTCTCCAAAAACATCACTATTTTAATTTATCTCTCTCTTAACTCTTTAGCACTTTTCCACGGTACCTCATACCTTGTTGTACGCAAGTTCTCCGCTCGGTTTTGAAGACTGGTGGCACCCAGCGTCAAAGCAGTGCTACTGTTCCTGTGTGGTTACATCTTATTTTCCTGACGCAGCTTTATAAATACACTGAAACTAACCGCATATTTTTTATTAGTGTAACGCATCTGATTGTAATTAACTTGTAACAATATAATGGTCCAGGGAATAGCCATAGTATTCCAAATACCATAACTGCTTTAACGTTGTTACTCTCACTGCACCTTCTTCTTCTTCTTCTTTCAGCTGCTCCCGTTAGGAGTTGCCACAGCGGATCATCTTTTTCCATATTACTCTCACTGCACCACTCGGAGTATTTATATCACTGTATCTGAGTGTAAATCACAGCAGCAGCTGATCGGAAAGAGAATTATCGGTATACAGCTTCAATGACACGCTGTCTCAGCCACAGCAAAACGTTGCAAGGCCTTTCCTGTACTAACCTCGCGGTTCAGAAACAATTTCATCCCAAGAACTTTAAATGCACTCAATCAAGTGCTCCTAGTAGAACTGTTTGTACTTATAAGTACAATCACCCCACTGTAAACTTGCACTACAGTTATAATATCGCACAACCTGAGCCACTTTATAAAGCGCGTATTTACATATGATGACAATATCATTTTTAAGGTGAAATGCAGCAAAATATGTTTATTATATTATACAGATAAAACTTTAACTTCATTTAAATAATCTATATTCTTCACTGTGAGTGTCGTGAAGGATTGAATAATTAAACTTGTACTACGAAGATATTTCAATGTTCCTTAAATGTTTTGAAGAATCGGCGCTCTAAGCTTACAGATGGCTTACCTTCTATTACAGAGCTGATTGTGTGGTGATTGGGTATTTGGGGAAAGAAAAGTAAGAACTGCAGTGGGGGCTACGTCAATATATATTGAATATAAAACAGAAAGAGAAAATAACAACACAGCTAAAAACGCAGCGACAAATTTCGGCAAAAGTTAAATGCTTGTGTCATGAGCACAAGGCGGCTATGCAGTGTCCGTAACGGGCGTGGCTATCCACCATGCATAAGATACCATATTGACATTGGCGGGCGAAAGAGCCACTGATTCTTCCTCTGCCCAGTGCCACCACAAGCCTAGAGCCGCCCATGAGTACTGCTGCAATAAATTATTTCATTGAAGGTCGCACACAATCACTGCGCCGTGAAACTCATGTTTAATAACGTGCTTTAACTCCTATCATCATGAAAATGATATCACGTATATATCTCAGTGTTTGAGTTATTCAGAGAGCTGTAATATCACGAATGTAATGGATTCTGTGTCCAGTTGGAGGAAGAGAGCCGGTTTAAAAAGCAAGTAGTGATTCACACACAGAGCACATAGAAGATCAAATACAAAACAAAGCATTTAACGTGCTACTTTAATTACAATGTGATTTGAGAAAGTGGTTAATTAAACGATTCTAAGATGAAGTTTATGATGTTCTACTTTAATGACAAAATAAACTACATGATTAAAGTGGAAATGTCGAGATTGAAGTTGACATTTCGTGCTTTTTCTCCACCGTGTGCCTTTTTTCTCTGTACCCTAATAAGCTTTCATATGACACTCAGACAGTGGGCTACAACTCGCCTTTTGACGGTGACTTTGATATGTGACTTCTTTTTTATTTCCGGCACTGTGCGATTTTGTGAACGTGAGCTTTCAAGTTTCTCCAACACGCTATGTCACTCGATCAACTTCCCTTTGTTGATTATACCACGGTTTATTTGAACAAATAGTATGTTTTTCCTTTGCCTCCTCTTGGTATTCGCAGAAATTCTTATATTTTCCCCCGTGCTTTTCCCAGAAGGCTGAGCTTAAGGGCAATTTATATTCATTTGCATATTTAAAGAGGCGTAATTCTGGGAGGAGTTGGGGCGTTACATAAAGCGCGTGCACGAGCGTTACTTTTCACGCCGATCAGGATTTATGTAGCGGAAGAACGTGGAAGATGGAGTACGCACAGATTCCTGCATCTGGATTTTTCTGTGCATAAGTGCTTACGCCTTGTTATAGTGCGAGTTCTACGCACACCGTAATACATGAGGCCCCTGGACTCTTCTGATTTGAGCCAGCACATTAGTCAGCCTGCACACAAAGCAGGGCATACATTATATTTAGTAATTACTAAAGGACTGAAAGTTGATGTGAAGCAGATAATTGATACGGGTCTATCAGACCATTTTCTGTTACTATTTAATGCAGAAATAATGATAGAAAATATTCACGAGAAGCATATTGTTAAAAAAAGCTTCTTTGATTTATCAGCAGCTTCAAAATTTACAAACATTCTAAGTAACCAGTCCCTTTGTAGTGCTTACTACAATAGTGAGAAGGTGGAAAATTTTAATATTAAGGTGAGAGCTGCTGCTGACATAGTTGCACCTGAAAAGATAATTAAAAAAATCTTCTAGTACTGGTATACTGTCTAAGACCCAAAGAGTGTCTGATCTTAAGAGAACATGCAAGAGAGCTGAGCCTAAATGGGGAAAAACTAAACTGACTGTCCATTTTGAAATATTGAAGGTTAAAATAACAGAAGACAACAACATAGTCGATCTTGAGAGGTGCTGTTATTTCTCTAGAATTATAAATAACAATGCTAGTAATTCCAGTCTTATTCTATACGATTGATTGTCTGCTAAATCCAGGTGACTCAATGGAATGCCTCCAGAATACTTCCAGTGAAACTTGTGAGGCTTTTGCTGTATTTTTTAATAAAAAAATAATTATATTAGAAATAGTACATCTCCCCAATACTGAACCACTTAAACCCCAGTACTCCATTTTAAACAAATTAAATTCTTTCACCAGGATAAATTTACCTGATTTATATAAAATAATTTCTCAACTGAGACCCTCCACCTGCATCCTCGACCCAATACCAACAAGTTTTTTCAAAGAAGTATCTGGCGTGCTAATTGATAATATTCTTGACATAGTAAAGTCGTCATTAGATATGGGGGTCTTCCCAGACTATCTTAAGAATGCTGTAGTTAAACCCCTGCTCAAGAAAAATAATCTTGACTCCTCTGTTTTTGAAAATTTTAGACCCATCTCTAACCTGCCTTTCTTAAGTAAAATTCTAGAGAAGGCAGTCATTATGCAGCTTAATGACCACCTCAATAAACATGCTATTCTTGAAGTTTCAGTCGGGTTTCTGAACAAATCACAGTACAGAAACTGCACTCGTTAAAGTAGTAAATGACTTGGGGGTAAATGCAGATAGAGGCCATTTATCTGTTCTCATCCTCTTAGATTTTAGTGCTGCATTTGATACCATTGATCACAATATTCTTAGAAATCACCTTAGTCAATGAGCAGGCCTCTCTGGCAATGTCTTAAATTGGTTTGAATCCTACCTGGCAGGTAGAAAATTCTTTGTAAGTTGTGGTAATTATACTTCAAAGACCCATGATATTATATATGGTGTTCCACAAGGCACTATCCGGGGTCCGCTGCTCTTTTCGATTTACATGCTTCCATTAGGTCAGATTATCTCGGGGCAGAACGTGAGTTACCATAGCTATGCTGATACAATACAATACAATACAATACAATTTATTTTTGTATAGCCTAAAATCACACAGGAAGTGCCGCAATGGGCTTTAACAGGCCCTGCCTCTTGACAGCCCCCCAGCCTTGACTCTCTGAGAAGACAAGGAAAAACTCCCTAAAAAACCTTGTAGGGAAAAATGGAAGAAACCTTGGTAAAGGCAGTTCAAAGAGAGACCCCTTTCCAGGTAGGTTGGGCATGCAGTGGGTGTCAAAAAGAACGGGGTCAATACAATACAAATGTTTTTTTACAACATTTTTCCACTTAAGAAATATAGAAAAAGTTAGACCTCTTATATCATTGAAAGATGCTGAGAAATTAATCCACGCTTTTGTTTTCAGTCGACTAGATTACTGTAACGCTCTCCTCTCAGGACTACCCAAAAAAGACATAAATCGATTGCAATCGTGCAGAATGCAGCTGCTAGAATCTTAACTAGGAAAAGAAACTCCAAGCACATCTCTCCAGTTTTGATGTCACTACACTACCATTAGTGTATGACATTACCTGTGTCATTCAGAATTGACTTTAAAATCCTGCTTATGGTTTACAAAGCCTTAAATAATCTCGTTCCATCTTATATTTCAGACTGTCTTACACCTTACACTCCAAATCGTAACCTCAGATCTTCAAATGAGTGTCTGCTTAGAATTCCAAGAGATAAACTTAAAAGAAGTGGTGAGGCGGCCTTCTGCTGTAATGCACCTAAAATCTGGAATAGCCTGCCAATAGAAATTCACCAGGCTGATACAGTAGAGCATTTAAAAACACTGCTGAAAACACATTACTTTAACATGGCTTTCTCATAGCATCATCTTAGTTTAATCCTGATGCTCTGTATATTCAATTAATTATCATTGTTATTCATGGTATTCATATTCAAAATCTGTACTAACCCCTACTTTCTCTTCTGTTCTTTTACCGGTTTTCTGGGGTGGCGACCTGCACCACCATCACCTGATCAAAGCACCGTGATGTCCCTACATTGATGGATTTAAGGCCAGAAGTCCACATGACCGTCATCAGCAAGTTCTTCCATGAGAACCCTGAATACAATGAGGACTGATTGAGGTCATGTATGTTAGGCAGAATGCCTAGAGGGGCTAGGCTGTCTCGTGGCCTGAAACCCCTGCAGATTTTATTTTTTTCTCCAGCCCTATGGAGTTTTTTTTGTTTTTTCTGACCTCCCTGGTCATTGGACCGTACTTTTATTCTATGTTAATTAGTGTTCTCTGATTTTAATTCTTACTTTGTCTTTCTTCTCTTTGTTCATCATGTAAAGCACTTTGAGCTACATTGTTTGTATGAAAATGTGTTATAGAAATAAATGTTGCTGTTGTTGTTGTTGTCTTCAGGTGGACCACCTATTGCTTCCACAATTCCGTAGCCTCTTAGCCAGTAAACTGTGGACCCCTATCAGTCATGATGTTCCTAGACACACCCATTCATGTGAATATCTTGTCTTTCAGGCTGGAGCATATCTTCTTCACTGTTGCTTTGGCCATGAGGAACTGCTCCACCCACCACGTGAAATAATCCACAACCACCATCAGGTGTGTCTTTTGATCTTTGCTGGTTGGAAAGGGTCACATTAAATCCACACCTAGGCACTCCCCGTGTGCAGTGACGTTCACAGGTTGCATCAGTCCGGAGGGGGGAGTCAAGGTGGGGTCTTGTATTGCTGATAGATATCACATGTCTGAACATGGGACCTGATGTCTTTGCGAGCCGTCAGGCCAACATGCTACCTCCAAGATCTTAAACAATGTCTTTCTGCGTCTAAGGTGTCCACCAACCGGGCTGTCATGATAGTACTGTAGGAACTGTTCCTAGTTAGCCGTCTTTTTCTATGTTTCTTCTAAGATTTTTGGTGTGTTGTGTTTTTACTTTGGCATCTCGATTTCTCTTTTTGTGTTTTTGACTAATCTTTCATCTTCTGATCACTATTAAACATGACTTCTTCCTCTTTTCTGAGTAGCTTAACACTTATACCAGCTCTCCTTTTATTTTTATGCTTGTACTTTTTCCCCAGCCATTTGCCTTCAGTTATGTCTTTTTTGTCTGCCCTATTGAATGAGGGCTTTCTGGTACAGTAATCAGTTGGGCTACTGTTATATGAAGAGTCCTAATACATATAAAACACCCGTTGTCTTAGCCACAGTGCAGTGGCATTCATTTTACTCTTTGGCTCCCTTTTGTGAGTTGCCAGCCTGTTTAGTTTTTACAATTTGACAATAAGCTGCTTTAAAATTAAATAAGTTAATTTTATTGCAATATATGTACAAACACTTTAGATTTATCTTTTTAGTGGCATTGTGTGAATTTCAAATGTTGTTTGATAGGTAACATGGTACCTTTACAATAGTCTTAGCTACACTTCCATGCGGGGAATGAGCGGTGAAGTGGTAGGAGGAAGGATAGAAAACAGGAAAAATGTTAGTGAACAAGAACGTGTTTAAGAGAGAGACAGAGTGTGGGTATCAAGTGCAGTGGCTTTAATGACAGGTATGTTTCACCAAGGAGTGATACAGGCTTATGAGAGAGATAGCCCCAAATGAGACAGAGAGAACTAGCGGAGTAAGCGGCATATTCTATTTTGAAGTAAAGCTGGGAAATTTATCTTAGACCAGTACAATGGTGTTGTAGTCAGCTAAAACACCAGCACAGCAAGCTGCAGTATCCCCCATTGCCAGCACGGTGAGGCAGTTTGTTCACGTTCATATCATTATTTCTCCTAACCTATTCTTCATTGCACCACTCCTCTTTTTCTCTGGCTTTGAAATTTTCATCTTAATAAACTGTTCTTTTTGTTGACTATATTTGTAGACTTCGGTGTCCTCCTTTCTTCTACCCACAAAGAGTTCACTACAACAGTGTATCTTATTTATATTACAAATAAAATAACAGAAGCAATTTTAACAATCAAAATATAGCAGCTGTACACTACTGGTAGGTTAAGGGATGGTCTGCATTGTTTTAGATGTTGAGTACTGAGCTGTTTTATTAATTAGCTAAATAAAAGCTGTAATAGATAGTACATCTATTAGGTTATCCAAACCTAATTATGTCATATCATCTACTGTTAAACCGTACTTCTAAAATTTTTATTATTATGCTGTCTTAAGGAATTGTTCTGTTCTGTATATTGTATTGTATTGACCCCCTACTTTTGACACCCACTGCACGCCCAACCTACCTAGAAAGGGGTCTCTCTTTGAACTGCCTTTCCCGAGGTTTCTTCCATTTTTCCCTACAAGGTTTTTATTGGGAGTTTTTCCTTGTCTTCTCAGAGAGTCAAGGCTGGGGGGCTGTCAAAAGGCAGGGCCTGTGTGATTTTGGGCTATACAAAAATAAACTGTATTGTATTGTATTGTACATTGTCAAAGTTGATTTTAGAAAAAACATTGTATTGTATTGATTGTAGTCTGTGTCTATACATGTTCTTACTGTGACTGAGTCTAAATTCCGGCTGTCATGTCAGTCAGCAAAGCTTGAGTATGAATAAGGGTGAGCCTAGAATAACGCATGCATAATTATTTCATGAAATAACACTTCAAATAGTAGACAATTTATCAAGCAGTGATTGGTAACAGATGTTCCTATGAAGTCGCACCTCTGCCTCTCACAAAACTCTTTAAGTCTGTCTTACTTTTAACAAGGCCGCTTTCGAAAGTGAACTTTCTTTGAAAAAGCCTCAATAAATGTTTTTAGGGCTGCTGGTGCAATTCATGAGGACGATTACGATCTTCATGTAAATATCATTACATAACCCATGTGTCAAAAGTGTTAGGCATTTAATACAATTTCAAGGTATAATTATATTTATGTGATTCTCTCCAACATGTCTGTGTTAAAAACAACTTAAGGAAGGAAATAAACAGATCATCTTCAAGCTGCTGCTGCTGCTCCTACCCCAGGAACAATTCCCTTAACTATGTACTATGATTTTAAAAATTTTAATTTCCATCTGTTTGATCTTCACAATGCAGTTACAGATGGTGGCTGTTAAAGTACAAGGGATGCCTAGAAGGAGAAATGTTTGTTTTCGTCTCTTAATTTCACAAAAAAAACATTGAGCTTGTGATTCTGGTCCAATACACTGCAAAAACAAATCCAGCTTACCTTCCCTGCATTTACATTTCAGGCGCCATCTCAGTCTTTCAAGCAGCTGTACATGGGTCGTTGTTGATGCCAAATGGTGGCAATTCATCATGATCTAGCTATCTTCGTTTGTCTTACGAAGAGGTTCACCACTGGCCAATGTGTCCCATGAGCCTTTTCCAGATGCTCACTAGTGGTTATCAGGTTGATTTGTGATTTGGCACTTAATCTGGCCTTTTGTTTCCACAGTTAAACATCACAAATATGTTCACAGGCCTTAAAGTGCATAAACATAGGGGGAGGGCAAGGAATAAACCTGTCAGCCTTCTAGATTCTGTCCTCAGCACAAAAATAATTTTCAGATCAGCACAAATAGATGAGGGTGGTAAGCAGTAATTGAAAAGTTTAGAAGGGATTTCTGGAGTTTCGGGTAAATATAATTAGCACACCCTGTAAGTGACTGGCACCCTAATTACCTTGGCCTACCGCTGCTGTTATCATGAGCATCTGCTCCTCTTTTGTTTTTGAAGGTCCCTAAAATAGTCTCAGCCACTAATTGTGATAACTTATTCCATGTTTATCTAAAGTTTCCTGTGTGAAGAAAAAAATTCTAGCAGTTTTGCAAAACTTACCATTAACAACTTTCGTACTGTCTCCATGTTCTTATAGAACGCATTTTACGACAACAGGTTGTATCCACTGTATTAATTTTCCTTCAAAATTTTAAACATGTCAATTGTGTCGCCTCTTAATCTCCATTTGTTTAAACTGAAGAGTTCAGCTTCTTTCATTTTTCCACATAGCTAATACCTCTCGGTCCTGGAACTGGCCTTTTCACTCTCTTCCGGACTTTCTCTAGTGCTGCTATGTCTTTTTTTATAATCTGGAGTCCAAAACTATGCGTTTTAACTACTTAAAACCGTATGACTACTGCATTATATAACTTAAGCATAACTTTGCATGACGTGTATTCCACACACCCTGATGTATAACTTAGCATCCCAATAGCTTTTTAAATGTCTTTAATACACTGTCTGGATGCGGGCAGTGATGAGCCCATTACAACTTTTAGGTCCTTCCCATTAGGAATACTTTTCAAGTTTCAAATTTCCCATTGTATATTCAGGAAGGCTTTTAGCTGTACCTGACTTTATTACCCTTCTTTCAGTTTAACTCTCTGTCAAGAATCTCATGTAACCCGTAAGTATGTGTGCTGGACCATCAATTATGTTGCCTGTTAGGCTTTTTCTCTGAATTAACAGTCTTACTCTTCTTTATTTAGTTATCTGGTTTGTACAATTCTATATACTATACTATATAAAAAAAGTTTACTTGAGGTTTTTTGCTAATTTATTAAAAATAAAAAAATAAAAAACTGAGAAATCATATGTACATAAGTATTCACAGCCTTTGCCATGAAGCTCAAAATTGAGCTCAGGTGCATCCTGTTTCCCCTGATCATCCTCGAGATGTTTCTGCAGCTTAATTGGAGTCCACCTGTGGTAAATTCAGTTGATTGGACATGATTTGGAAAGGCAAACACCTGTCTATGTAAGGTCCCAAAGTTGACAGTTCATGTTAGAGCACAAACCAAGCATGAAGTCAAAGGAATTGTCTGCAGACCTCTGAGACAGGATTGTCTCGAGGCACAACTCTGGGGAAGGTTACAGAAAAATTTCTGCTGCTTTGAAGGTCCCAATGAGCACAGTGGCCTCCATCATCCGTAAGTGGAAGAAGTTTGAAACCACCAGGACTCTTCCTAGAGCTGGCCGGCCATCTAAACTGAGCGATTGGGGGAGAAGGGCCTTAGTCAGGGAGGTGACCAAGAACCCGATGGTCCTCTGTGGAGAGAGGAGAACCTTCCAGAAGGACAACCATCTCTGCAGCAATCCACCAGTCAGGCCTGTATGGTAGAGTGGCCAGACGGAAGCCACTCCTTAGTAAAAGGCACATGGCAGCCCACCTGGAGTTTGCCAAAAGGCACCTGAAGGACTCTCAGACCATGAGAAACAAAATTCTCTGGTCTGATGAGACAAAGATTGAACTCTTTGGTGTGAATGCCAGGCGTCACGTTTGGAGGAAACCAGGCACCGCTCATCACTAGGCCAATACCATCCCTACAGTGAAGCATGGTGGTGGGAGCATCATACTGTGGGGATATTTTTCAGTGGCAGGAACTGGGAGACTAGTTAGGATAAAGGGAAAGATGACTGCAGCAATGTACAGAGACATCCTGGATGAAAACCTGCTCTAAAGTGCTCTTGACCACAGACTGGGGCTACGGTTCATCTTTCAGCAGGACAACAACCCTAAGCACACAGCCAAGATATCAAAGGAGTGGCTTCAGGACAACTCTGTGAATGTCCTTGAGTGGCCCAGCCAGAGCCCAGACTTGAATCCGATTGAACATCTCTGGAGAGATCTTAAAATGGCTGTGCACTGACGCTTCCCATCCAACCTGATGGAGCTTGAGAGGTGCTGCAAAGAGGAATGGGCGAAGCTGGCCAAGGATAGGTGTGCCAAGCTTGTGGCATCATATTCAAAAAGGCTTGAGGCTGTAATTGCTGCCAAAGGTGCATCGACAAAGTATTGAGCAAAGGCTGTGAATACTTATGTACATGTGCTTTCTCAGTTTTTTTATTTTTAATAAATTTGCAAAAACCTCAAGTAAACTTCTTTCACATTGTCATTATGGGGTGTTGTATGTAGAATTCTGAGGAAAAAATGAATTTAATCCATTTTGGGATAAGGCTGTAACATAACAAAATGTGGAAGAAGTGATGCGCTCTGAATACTTTTCGGATGCACTGTACATTCAATAATGATCATGTTATGAACCTGGTGTTCAAAGCACTGAGGATTTCCAGAAATACTTCCAAAAATCAAAGTCTACTGTGGGGATTTATCATCAAACCCCAGCTCTATACAAGGGCAAACACAGGATCTTTATAAAATAGAAGATATATTTCACAGAAATGTTCTGTTACATTGTGAAGCTCCGAAGTACACAACAGGCAAATGCAATACAAAAAAGCAACCAAGTCTCATTAAAGAAATCAATTGGCAAAGTCATAAAAAAAAGAGTAAAATGGTCAAAAATCTAGAAAATGCAATAAGCACAAGGCACAGCAAAATTTCAATAAACACTCACCACTCCCTAGCTGCTTTACGGGGCAGAAGGCAGTCCCTGGCAGTCCCGTGCCTCTTGGGGAACCACCCAGAAAATACATGGTAAATAACAAAGGCTTAGGGAAAAAACAAGCAACAATGAAAATAATGAATAAAATTAACATTAACAGAAATAAATAACTTAAAAATAAACTAAAAAGAGATGAAGAAATGATTTGAACCCCAGCCAGGGAAGAAACCCTGGCTGAAGCTTAGCAGTTCAGTTATGATAATACATTATATATAATGTTTTTTATACCATAATAAGCTGTACCACCCACCTAGTTTAGTATCATCTATGGACTTCACCTTATATTCTTGTCAAGATCAATGTTATATATACTAGGGGGCTGTGCACCCTACTCGCATAGCTTGCCCACCCCACAACCACCACTTCTGGGGGCACACATCACGCTAGCCACTTCGCGTCTCTGCCACTCGTGTTGTGAAGGGGGGGCTGAACGCACACTAAGGAGAGGAGGACGGATCAGCTGCCGGCTGTCTGATGGCTGCTACCGAGCTGCATGATCTGCATGTCGTGCTACGCATCGATCATTTAAAAGCCTGTACAGCAGTGCTCCTTTTGTCTCATGGGATGTTAAAGTGTCTCCCTGAGATGACCACGTTTCAACCCAAAATTCTTTTATATGATATATATATCTATACTAATAAAAGGCAAAGCCCTCACTCACTCATTCACTCACTCACTCACTCACTCACTCATCACTAATTCTCCAACTTCCCGTGTGGGTGGAAGGCTGAAATTTGGCAGGTTCATTCCTTACAGCTTCCTTACAAAAGTTGGGCAGGTTTTATATCGAAATTCTACGCGTAATGGTCATAACTGGAAGCAGTTTTTCTCCATTTACTGTAATGGAGATGAGCTTCAACGCCGTGGGGGCGGAGTTTCGTGTGACATCATCACGCCTCCCACGTAATCACGCAGTACATAGAAAACCAGGAAGACCTCAAAAAGCGCTGAAGAAAACATGCATTATATAATTGAGAAGGCAGCAAAACAATAAGAAGCGGCGAAAGTGACATATACAACCATATTCATGAGTTCTGCTACTTGAAACAAAGCACGATGTAAACCTACACTTTAAATTAAGTTCATAGACAGGCTGCAGCTGGCGTTTGTAATTTAGTGCCTGCCCATATAAGGCCGTCCGTCAGCGGCAATCCAATAGCAAACTCCACTAAATATTCACGGGTGAAGGACTGTGCTTATGGAGAGGAAGATGAGATGGTCAGGGTGGTGTTTGACACAAACTCAGCGAAACTGCAAGAGAAAGTTTTAAGTGCCAGGACTAAGGTAACATTAAATACAGCCATGGACATAGCACGAGATGGCACCAGCACAGCTGGGAACCTTGATGCATGTACACCAAGTGGCTCACGTGAACTGGCGCAGTGCACAGATAAAAGCAACAGTTCCAAAGAGCTGAACAAAACCGAATTACACAATTGAAAAGGCAGCAAAAATATGAAGCGTCTGATACAGCATATTCATAAATCCAGCTACTGCGGAAACAAAGCACACGTTGGAAAAAGTCAATGTCCCGCTAAAGGAAGACAGTGTAAAAAACCCGTGCATGCAGTGTGTCAGGTCTCAGATAAAGAAGAAGACGAGCTGTTTATTGATGCAGTAAGAAACGAATCGATGAATGAAACCTGTCATCTTTACAGCGATTGACAAACACGGAATGTAACTTGAACACAACACATCCTACAAATACGAACCTGATTGAAAGAAATAATGATAATCAAATCCTTGATGACAGCAACACTCAGTAACACTCACAAAACAAATACTGTATATTGACAGTCATGTTACGTTATTTTTAAAATGTTCCCTTTTCTTTTCTAGCTTTTTAACACACTACTTCTCCTGCGATGACACGCGGGTATATATATATGTATATATATATAACCCGATCTACATACTCGAATAATGGATACTTTATTAGCCATCAATGATTGTTTTGGTAAAGCCATACTCAGTGTATTCATTAGATGAGCGGTAAAAAGTAAGAGCGAGGGAGGATGACTTATTGAGGCATGCAGGCTGTAGTGTGCGTCAACTCTATCTGAATTGCGATCACATTTGAAAAATATATCTTTTCAAGTTCTATTTAGTCCATATGTGTCAAACTCAAGGGCGCGGGCCACATCCGCCCAGCGTAATTATATCCGCCCCGAGATCATTTTATATACTGTATTATTGTTATTAAAGCCCGGGTATATGAAGCGCTGGTAACACAATAAACTACAGATCCCATAATGCAGCGCTTCAGCTGCCTTGCCGAACACTTACCGCGTTAATCAAGTCTAGCTTATGATGCTGCAAGTTATTCGAAGCTAGCTCACACGATGCTGAAGAGAAAAGTTGATTCTGAAAATAGAGCCTTTAAAACCGATGGGAGGCTGAGTATATGTTTACTGAACCCGTGTGTCTCATTTGTGGAGCTAATGTGGCTGTAATTACAGAATTTAATCTAAGACGGCACTATGAAACAAAACATCAGGGTAACCTGAAAGACCTGAATGCAATGCAGAAGATACAGAAAGCAGAAGAATTAAATAAGAATCTGACACTTCAGCGGACGTTTTTACCCGTGCACAATCACAAAGTGATTTCAAGTGAAGCTGCTTTTATGGGAGACACAAATGCACCAGTGCAACCCTGTTGCCAAGTAATGTTAAACCAAGTCGTCACTACGGTGTTCCCAAATCGCACTTTGCTGATAAACTGAGCGCACTGAGTTTGCACGGCGCTTTGGTGACTTTGAAGAACAAAAAGTCCGTCTACATGCGGCTCGAACCTTGTGCATGTTTGGTAGCACATATCTGTGTGAGAAGCTCTTCTCAGTGATAAAGACTAACAAAACAGCACACAGGAGTCGCCTCACTGATGAGCACCTGCAATCCATCCTGAGAATCTCCACAACACAGAACCTCACACCAAACAGAAACGAACCTGTGGCCAAAAAGATGCCAGGCGTCCAGCTCTAAAATGACATATGAGCAAAGACAACTGAATGATTTGATTTGTTATTGCTGAAAGGAACACATTTTATTTATATTTCTAGGTTTTGTTATGCAGCATGTTCATATTTGAATTTGTATAATTTTGACAGGATATATTTTTATGGAGAGCAAAATCTTTTGGGATATTTAAAATCTAAGTTTATTTTTTATATAAAATTACATAAGAGTAAAAAATTTGAATGTTTGTTCTTTTAACGTTTACTTTATTTCTAACTTGTATAATTTAGACAGGATATATTTTTATGGAGAGCAAAATATTATAAGTTGTTTAAGGTTTGAGTTGATTTATTCAGGAATAATATTCCTGTCTGTTTTACCATTCCTACCAAAGATATTTCTGTCGACTAAATAAAAATTCCTTCTATTTAAAATTTAAATAGAACTTGAACAAATACGATAGTTCATAATATCCACGCAGACTTGCGTAAGAGCGGAGTTATCCGTTTTAACAAGCAGCGTATTGCACTGATACTGAAATAGCTGTGTGTGTATATATGTAGATATGTATGTATATGTATATATATGTTTATATATGTGTGTGTGTATGTATGTATGTGTGTATGTATATGTATGTGTATATGTATAGATATGTATATATATATGTTTGTGTGTGTGTGTATATATATATATATATATTTATATTTATATATATATATATATATATTTATATATATATATATATATATATATATATATATATATATATATATATATATATATATATATATATATATATATATGACAACAACACTCATCACTCACAACAGTGACAAAACAATTACATTGACAATCATGTTACGTTATTTTCAAAATGTTTCCTTTTCTTTTTCATTGCTTCTTTAACACACTACTTCTCCGCTGCGAAGCGCGGGTATTTTGCTAGTTATATATATTTTAAAACAGAAGAGGGAAAACACACACACAGACAAATGGCATTGCTTCACTTTTATTGGGGTCAGTCTTTGGCTGAGATAAGCATTAAGCTTTGTTAACTATAAGTAGCTTAGTCAGTCAGACAGGACATATTGTAAGTGGTTTATCATGATAGAGGAGCAGTGCCTGGTTGAATGTTAGTTATCACCGTAAAGAATTAAGCACCTCTCTAGTATAGTTAGTGAAATGTTAAAGGAATAAAACTGTCTGCTGCAAACAACACACATGTCCACTTTGGGTGACTGCAGGAAATTGCGTGTGCAAACTGTGCCATAACCATTTCAGTCTGAAATGACAACCATTCCATGTGTGACTAATGTTGTAGGCATGTATACTTCATGTATGCTGAAATATGTGAGCCACAGGCCTGATTCTATATGTTTCTAAAACATCAAGCATCTACTCATGACAAGCTTATGTATTTAGAGAAACAAAACATTAGGTGATTGTTTGATTTGAATGAAGTGAATATGCTTAAATAACGTTGTGCAGGATGCACTTGAAAGGTACATATCAATCATTTTTTAATTTTATAATAACTGTATTAGTTATAATTTAAAAAATTATGTAGGAGGAGCCAAAGTCACACATCAATCAATCAATGGTTCAATGGCTATTAGAAGGGGTGAGGGATTTCATCCTGAGCAAGTTTAAAGTACTGCATCCAGCTTCTCACCTAACTGTGTCAACTGTAGATATTGTGAACGAGTTCACATATTTAAAAAATATGTGCTTTTTCAGTTTTTTATTTTTAATAAATTTGCAAAAACCTCAAGTAAACTTGTTTCATGTTGTCATTATGGGGTATTGTGTGTAGAATTCTGAGGAAAAAAATTAATTTAATCCATTTTGGAATAAGGCTGTAACATAACAAAATGTGGACAAAGTGATGCGCTGTGAATACTTTCCAGATGCACTGTATATAACAACAAAGAGGCACAGCTGGATGTTCATTGCCAGGTGCTGAACAATACATGCTGCTGTTCTGGTACAGCCAGGGTTGTTGCCCTTGCTCAGTTTATTTCTTGTTTAATTAGTATTTTTGTTTGTTTTTTAAATATAAGTTTTTATGTGGAATTATTGATTTTGTTTGTGTATTTGTTCTTTCCATGTTTTTTTTTTTTTATTCATTATTAAGCCATCCATCCATTATCCAACCCGCTATATCCTAACACAGGGTCACAGGGGTCTGCTGGAGCCAATCCCACCCAACAAAGGGCACAAGGCATGAACAAATCCTGGGCAGGGCGCCAGCCCACCGCAGTCATTATTAATTATTCTGCCATTTAGTATTGTTTTATCATTTATTAGTTTGTACTGTTTTTACCAATGGTTTTGTGTCCTATGTAGAGCCCAAGGGAGTGGGGTCACCCGATAATACAGCATTATAAATTGTTCTCACAGGCAGCGTCACCATTGCCAGTTTTGATTCTTGATTTTTTTGTTTTGGTTCTTTTGATATTTGGAATTTTTTCAGTTTTGTTATTGCCTTGTTATTATATTGTTCTGTTTTTGAATATTTTTGAATAAATCTTTAAATATAAGAAAGCTTAATTTAGCCCTGGGCCACAGGTTTACTGGTTTTCACCTGCTAATTGTTTTGGGACAATTCATTGCTTTAATTATCTAAGAGGTTTAGCCCCATTTTGAACATGTGCAGGACCAGAAAGCCTGTGTTTGGAGTTTGGAACCAGTCAACATGAGAGTATGAGAGTGAGGCCTAATTTGTGTTTTTTAATGGTGCTAAAGGTTTTTAGGATCTTTACAATGTTTTTTTAGTAACCATATAGAAATGCAGCTTATTATTAAAGAGGTAACTCCCATCTCTGGGTTACTTGCATCACATCATTTTGTGTGTTGAAGCCTATGCTTTTTTCTGGTTGCATTGCACTGTATATGAAGCAATGCAGCACACACTTAATATGTTTTGTTGCTTTGTATTTTCATAATAAAACAGCTTTTCTATAATTCATTTATTTCATATGAACTGAGCAACAAATCAACAGTGACTGCAACATGTCAACCATATGTTCTTAGGGTACAGAATGATTTAAGAAGGTGAGAAGTCACGAGTGGCAAACAAAATGACAGAGTGCTAGTAGGTCAGTGCTAGCTCTCTGCCTCCATCTGCTGCCAGAAAGATATTTTGCAATTTTATTTATTTATTTAAGTTAACAAAACAAGAAGCTAAAGAAGGTGTGGGACAATCTGATGGCTGTTGTCTTTGTAGCCTTGTTTTAGTACTAGGGTGTTGTACTGTGTTAGCCATTATGAATGTAGAGAAAAGTTAAGCAAAATGACACCGTTTATTGGCTAACTAAAAAGATTACAATATGCAAGCTTTCGAGGCAACTCAGGCCCCTTCTTCAGATTACATCTTGCCTGAAGAAGGGGCTCGAGCTGCCTTCAAAGCTTGCATATTGTAATCTTTTTAGTTAGCCAATAAACGGTGTCATTTTGCTTGGCTTTTCTCTAACCTTTTTTTGAGCATTAAGTTATTATTATTTTTTTCCAGTTCCGTGATTTGGTCCTATCCTGATTCATGCAAGGTATAATGCAATAGACATGCCCAAATATAGCAAGTTCTGATATCCAGGCAAGTAGCCTCAACAGACAGCATCTCATAAGTGTTACAGATAAAGACTTCATGTAAACAATTGCTACTTCAACTCAAATAAAAGGAAAGTGGACATCTTGAGATCAGGCAACCCTGTGCTGTCATAACAAGTCTTTCATGGCACAATAAAGGCCCAGTAAAAAGTAAAACCCATTCAGCAAACACAAGGGGACTCATGTATAACACTGTGCGTTGAATTCACACTAAAACATAGCGTATGGACAAAACTAGAAAACTGGAAATGTGCGTACACACAAAAAAATCCAGATGCATAAAATTGTGCGGACACCAAGTTCCACTCACTTCTCTTTTATAAATCCCAATGAATGTGAAATTTAACACACGTGCACGTGCCTAGAGCCCCACCCTGACTCCTCTCCCAAATATTTGAATATTTGAATGCGCAAATCAATATACAGTTGTGCTTGACAGTTTGTGAACCCTTTAGAATTTTCTATATTTCTGCATAAATATGACCTAAAACATCATCAGATTTTCACTCAAGTCCTAAAAGTAGATAAAGAGAAACCAGTTAAACAAATGAGACAAAAATATTATACTTGGTCACTTTTTATTAAGTAAAATGATCGAATATTACATATTTGTGAGTGGCAAAAGTATGTGAACCTCTAGGATTAGCAGTTAGTTTGAAGGTGAAATTCGAGTCAGGTGTTTTCAATCAATGAGATGATAATCAGATGTGAGTGGGCACCCTGTGTTATTTAAAGAACAGAGATCTATCAAAGTCTGCTCTTCACAACACATGTTTGTGGAAGTGTATCATGGCACTAACAAAGGAGATTTCGGAGGCTTATATGTCAAAGCTGAACTGATTTTTTTGAAGCTTTACCTTCTCCATCGTACAGTCTTCCATTTTTAAAATCCCGCCTGTTAAAAGCAATAATTGATTTGCCTGCTTTTTAAAAGGGTTGTAATTGCAGAATAAATAAGCCCAGAGTAAGAAATCGCCAAAATTCTGCAGGGTTTGTATCCTAACAGAGTGGACTGTAAACAGGTTTCTCAGTATGTATTATGAGTGACATAGAAGGATGAAAATAATTTTTATCATTAAGCAAACTCAAACATTCAAGCAAAAAAATAAGATTCAGCCAAATGACAAAAAACTAAAACACATTTGAATTCTACACAGTGATTGCTTTTATTTATATTGTTAATTCCTTGTGACACCATGCAAATATGTGCTCAACAACAGCTAGACTAGAGGAAGGTTGCCACATGTAAATTATGACAATGCATGGAGCACAAACCATAAAAAAATACAAATGACATAAGTAAACATCCAACACCCCAAAGTATAAAAAAAGACCCAATGATAAAAAGTATATTTGAAATATCATTAGAACCTGACATCTTTGAATTATTCAGAATAAATGATTTCTGTTACTATTTGCTGGCTGATAATTCTACTGAGTTCCACATTCTGACTGCTAATATTCAGAAACTAACTGTCCTAACAAGCTTTCCGAGAAAGTAAAAAATAACCTGTTCTGTTACAGTTCCTTTGTATTCGCTAATCAGTTCAAGTTGAGCAGTCAGATGTAAGAGACACAAAAAGAGAGGCTCAGGCAGGAGCTTTTCCCATTAACCTCTCTACCAGATCCCCTTTAGCACAGCATGCAGAAGACTGATACAATGGTTGCATGATTGTCAAAATTCTCAGGATCATTTGCACAGGTTCTGCCTGGAGGATCTGCATTTATTGCAGTGCAAACTGTCAAACCTGTGAGGTACCCTGAGCTGCAAAAAAAACGTCAAGAGGTGTATATATTGAGTGTAAGTCAAATTTTAGTCCAGCGATACTGTCAATGGAACAAGCCGCTCTTCAGAGATAAGCTTAGTTTTTGAATTATTTTGATAGTGACAATTTTATTTTTGTAAGGATCTTATCAATTGTTGTGCGACAGAAGAGTCTGTCACTGCAAGCTGAAATATCATTTTTGGGTATCATTTTTGGTTATTTTTTCTGTAGTGCTCATAATGATCATAAGATCCTCATTGTTGGGGACCCAAGTGGCTGGACCAGGCCAAAGGGGTCACCCACGTAACACCTGGCTGCAGCAGATGGTGGGCCATTTCCGGAGGGTAGGACTGGACTGCGTGTCTGCCTGGGGGGTTCCCAACTGGGATTCCAAGTTGTTTTGCCGTGTAGTGGGTGCGGCAACGCACTGTACCAGTGCATGCTCCCCAACCTGACTTGACTTGAATGCTCATTAGGTGAAAACATGGGGTTTTCTATTTTAATGATTATTTATAGAAATGATTTATCTTGTGTTTTGTCATGAATCACACTACAATCCAGGGGCCTCATGTATAACGCCGAGCGTAGAACTTGCACTATAACATGGCGTAAGCACAAAAGCCGAAATGTGTTTACGCACAGAAAAATCCAGATGCAGGAGTCTGTGCATACTCCAACTTCCACGTTCTTCCGCTACATAAATCCTGATCAGCGTGAAAAGTAACGCTCGTGCACGCGCTTTATGTAACGCCCCAACTCCTCCCAGAATTACGCCTCTTTAAATATGCAAATCAATATAAATCGCCCTTAAGCGCAGCCTTCTGTGAAAAGACAATGGGAAAAGCACGGGGGAAAATATGAGAATTTCAGCGAATACCAAGTGGAGGCAAAGGAAAAACATACTATTTGTTCAAATAAACCGTGGTATAATCAACAAAAGGAAGAGTGACATAGCGTGTTGGAGAAACTTGAAAGCTCACGTTCACAAAATCGCATAGTGCCGGAAATAAAAAAGAAGTCACATATCAAAGTCGCTGTGAAAAGGCGAGTTGTAGCCCACTGTCTGAGTGTCATATGAAAGTTTATTAGGGTACAGAGAAAAAAGGCACACAGTGGGGAAAAAGCACGAAATGTCAACTTCAATCTCGACATTTCCACTTTAATCACATACTTTATTTTGTCATTAAAGTAGAACATCATAAACGTCATCTTAAAATCATTTAAGTTTCTCAAATCACATCGTAATTAAAGTAGCACATTAAATGCTTTGTTTTGTATTTGATTTTCTATGTGCTCTATGTGTGTGCATCACTACTTGCTTCTTAAACCGGCTCTCTGCCTCCAACTGGACACAGAGTCCATTACATTCGTGATATTACAGCTCTCTGAATAACTAAAATACTGAGATGTATACGTGATATCATTTTCATGATGATAGGAGTTAAAGCACGTTATTAAACATGTGTTTCACTTCGATGAAATAATTTATTGCAGCAGTACTCGGGGGCGGCTCTAGGCTTGTGGTGGCACTGGGTAGAGGAAGAATCGGTGGCTCCTTCGCCCACCAATGTCAGTAAGGTAGCTTATGCACGGTGGATGGCCACGTGCGTTGCAGACACTGCATAGCCGACTCGTGCTCATGACACAAGCATTTAACTTTTGTCGACATTTGTCGCTGCGTTTTTAGCTGTGTTGTTATTTTCTCTTTCTGTTTTATATTCAATATATATTGGCGTAGCCGTCACTGCAGTCAGTGCTTTTCTTTCCCCAAGTAACCGATCGCCACACAATCAGCTCTGTAATAGACGTTAAGCCATCTGTAAGCTTAGCGCCGATTCTTCAAAACGTTTAAAGAACATTGAAATATCTTTGTAGTACATGTTTAATTATTCTATCCTTAACGACACTCCCAGTGAAGAATATAGATTATTTAAATGAAGTTAAAGTTTTATCTGTATAATTTAATAAACATATTTTGCTGCATTTCACCTTAAAAATGATATCATCATCATATGTAAATACGCGCTTTATAAAGTGGCTCAGGTTGTGAGATATTATAACTGTAGTGCAAGTTTACAGTGGGGTGATTGTACTTATAAGTACAAACAGTTCTACAAGGAGCACTTGATTGAGTGCATTTAAAGTTCTTGGGATGAAACTGGTTCTGAACCGCGAGGTCTGTACAGGAAAGGCTTTAAAACATTTTGCAGTGGCTGAGATAGCGTGTCCTTAAAGCTGTCTACCGATAATTCTCTTTCTGATCAGCTGCTGCTGTGACTCATACTCAGATACAGTGATATAAATACTCTGAGTGGTGCAGTGAGAGTGATATGGAAACAGATGATCCGCTGTGGCAACTCCTAACGGGAGGAACTGAAAGAAGAAGAAGAAGAAGAAGTGAGAGTAACAACACTAAAACAGTTATGGTATTTGGAATGCTATGGCTGTTCCCTGGACCATTATATTGTTACAAGTTAATTACAATCAGATGCATTACACTAATAAACAATATGCGGTTAGTTTCTGTGTATTTATAAAGCCGCGTCATGAAAATAATGAGTAATCACACAGGAACAGTAGCACTGCTTTGATGCTGGGTGCCGCCAGTCTGCAAAACCGAGCGGAGAACTTGCGTACGACAAGGTATGAGGTACCGTGGAAAAGTGCGTGGCTTTACGCCAAGTGTAGGTTTTATACATTGTGATTTGAACGTGGAAAAGTTCTTACGCATTTCTGTGCGTACGCCCCGTTTATACATGAGGCCCCAGGTATTTGCATTGCGGTAACTGCCAGTGACCAGCTGCTGGTTGTCAGCTACAAATACGTAGCGTCCTTCAGAATCAGCTCCTTCGATCCGTAAGCAATAGGAGTTCTCCCACACTTGTGCAGTCAGGGACTGCATCCAATGCCGGATTAAGGTGGGTGCTATTGATGCTGCAGCATTAGGCCCATTCCTGAAATAGGCCCAGATGAAAACAGACGAGAATTTTACGGAAGCTGAACAGTTTACCTTTGCTATATTAACCTCAAAATAATTCTTAGAATGAAATTTGGAGTCCGACTTTCGGACGCCTAGACACAGCATTACTTATTATACAGTTACTATTGTTCTTTGCGCTGTGATGTAACTATAACGTCGTGTTTATTGTTAACCAAAGATTTCAAGTTAATGCTATCAATTTTATGTTAAACAGTTTACTTAGTAATTTAGCTGCGTTTTTTGCAATATCTTGGGGATTCTTGCCACTTTATTATTGTTCGGTAAGTGCCACATAGTAAATTTTTCACCTTGAAAGTTAGTTGTACAGTAAAAATCGATGGCTACTTAAATGGTTATCTGTAAAGGTAAAACTAAAAGCTGGCCAGTGGACCTCGCATAGATGTTTAGAATTTTTTAAATCCTCAACAGGATTCTGGTCTATTATGAAATTTAAATCATGGACAATTTTTTACCCTCAAGAGCCTGAACTGAGTCACTTTGACCCAATGTCTCTGCAAATTAATTTTTTCTTACTCTGTTTCGTAAGAGAATTGTGAAATTTTGTTTATTTCATTGTTAGGTTTTCTGCATTAAGTGCACTTTTCAGACAATTGCTATAGAATGTTGATGTTACATAGTTTGATGTTAATCTCGAGTTGTTACGATACTACGTCATTATTATTATTCATGTTCAATAAAGGCTGGCTGGTTGCATCGCAAGCAATTAAGGCTCCTTGGTCAGTCTGAGTGTGCATGTACGGTGAGTGTCGATTGTACATGCACCAATACCGAGAAAAAATAGGCCTTTTTTTGCACTGCAGCATCAGGCCCAATTTCATCTTAATCCAGCCCTGACTGCATCTAAGTATTGCAATAAGTTGGCTTGCTAGTAATGTCAGCTGAGCGGTCTTTCTCTCAGGCCCCACTTGTTCTTCACATTACCACCACTACTCTTCGCCTGTCCACAGTGCAAATCCTGCTAACTATGCCAAGTGTTTTTTGATGAAATCACATCACAATCAGTCCGAATCCAGACATTTGCACTGTGCTAACTTCTGGTTGCCATCTGCAAGCCCAAAATGTTTTGACTCCAAAGGTCCTCAGAAGCAGCCATGAGCAATAAGAGTTCTCAAATGATCTCGCATGCAGGGACTGCCTCTCTAAGCACTGCAAGTGGAGAGCTTCCTTGTAACATCAGATAAGCTTTCTCTCACTCAGCCCTCACCTTTTTAGTGGCGCCCTATCACTTCAACTTGCACACTTCTTATGCTTCATTGATTCGCCATTGTAAGCGTACATCTTTGTATTTTGTGAAATTATTTTGTTTGTGTCGGGAGTTGTTTTCATGGTGTGGTTCTAGGAATGTTGTCACTCACTAACTACCATACTTCTTTTTTTCTTTTTCTTTGTAATTATGGCAGCCCGCATCTAAATGAAAGATGCCTTACCACCACCAAATAAATGTACTGGAGTCTGAGTTAGACATGGCAAATTCAGATACTCCCACCCAAACTTGTTTGGACTAAACCTTCAATTAACTTAACTTACTTTTAAGTTAACCTACTTTTTACTCCTGAAATATCACTCATTCCAAATCCTTTTGTACTTCCCATTGTTTTCATAAACACTCTTTCTCATTCCAAATTGTATTTGGGACAAACCATTCCAGAGTAATATCATGAAGAGCTGTGAGATGAGATGAATGTGCAGCAGATTCTGGTCTTGTTTAAAGTAAATGTTGACTTGTGGGGACTTTATGTGGAGTAGGGTGAATGTGTAATATTAATTCAAATGTATGGTTTATTGGGGAGTAACTATTACAGAATAGTGTTATTTTTTTATTTCATAAGTGTTATAAGTGTGATAAATTAAGATATATGTGATTTATTTATTTTAATGTTCTTCCCTTTTTAATATTCAGTCATTTTCTAAACCACTTTGTCTTGAACATGGCTTGCAGGGGGTGCTGGAGCCTATCCCAGCGTGCATAGGGCACAAGGCAGGAACAAACCCTGGACTGGGTCCACAGGGCAAACATACACACATACACACACCCCAACCACACACTAGGGCCAATTTAGCATTGTCAATCCACCTGCCTTGCATGACTTTGGATTGTGAGCGGAAACCGATCCACCTGCAGGAAACCCACGCAGAGGCAGGAAGAACATGCAAACTCCATGCAGGGAGGACCCAGGTATCCTAACTACGAGGCAGCAGTGTTACCACTGTGTCATTGTGCTGCCCCCTTTTTTGAATATCAATTGTAAATTCTTGGATGAAGTTGGAGTTTATGGGTTCAATGTCAGAGTCAGAAGAGAGCAGTTGAACAGTAGTGAGTAGTATTGAGGAGAATATAACACTCTAAATAGATGGTTAATGAACTTTGGATATTGGGTAGACCACGGAAATTGAACCTGTGACAAATGTTTGTCTTATACGGTGCCACGAGCAGCATTTACCATCACAATTCACTTTTAAGGGATATCAAGGTTATGATACGTTATCAAATATAAACTTTCAGCAGTACATCATCAAAGATGTGGGTATGGGTCATTGATACGCATACTTTAACTGCCACTACGGAGCATCAAAAACCGATCTTCAAGTCTTGGCGGACACACACTGGGTCAATGTAAGGAAAGGTGGTGCAAGCCAAATGCATAATTAGCCACGTAGAGCAGCACCGATCAAAACAAACCCACCAAGGGCCCACCCAGAGTCAGAACACATGGGACCCCGTGAAATAATAATAATGATGAAAGATGAATAACTATTTCAAAAAATGGAAGGAACACTGGTGTGGAAATATGGCCTGGCTGAGCGGACTCCCAATTGGTATCAGGGAGAAGGAATAGAATAACCAATGGAAGTAGTGTTTTATGGGCAAATTATTCCCTGGCATGAGAGGTGGCAGTGGTCCTCTGGCTGGCTCCCAGTTCGGATACATGTAGGGGTCCTTGGGTGTTGCCAGAGTTTACCAAGGAAAAGGAACTTGTGTGTGTGATGCAGCTTCCGTCTGACCCGGGAGCACTTCTGATTTCAGAGTAGGGAGGAAGTTAGATGACACTTGAGAAGGAGGATGAAAAGGGGTCAGACAATATCTGTGTGCTGTTTGATGTTTGTTTGGTAGACTAAAGAATGAAAATGGTACTATTGTTAATTACTGTTTAAGATGGAACAGTCTGTGGTCGAGCTGTGTCTGGTACAAGGGCACTATGGTGCCCCCTGGTGGTCAAAAGTTATTCATAGTTTTTTTGCTGCTAGGAAGAAGTTGGGCATATTCCTTTTTATTTTAAGATGTTCATGTTTTATTTTTAGTGTTTTTGGTGACAACATTACAATGCTATGTGCCATCTGTTGGGATGACATTTGCATTACAAAATACATTCCAGTAGATGGTACATCACAAAAGTTAATGGTGAGGACTATGTTGATTACTTAGATTTCAGTCAGTATTAGACAGGTAGCACAGCTAGCATTAAAATAATACCCTGGCTTATCAAAGGAGTCATGAACAAATTTAACTGTTGTCACTGTAGCAGTTAATGTGTTAGAAATATCTTTATTATACCCAATATTTGCAAAGTAACATTTACTCACAAAACAAGAAGACAATCAGTTTCAAGGTTAGCTCAGAAATGATGATTCCAGAAAGCTATTTCAAATTAACCCACTACATCTCTTGCCAACGTTTCTCATAGTTTTGTGGGAAATGGCACAGGTTCTAATGGTGCAGCAGATGGATTGGCTTGCCTGTTATTATTTCATCCATACCTGGGCACAAATATAGCTCACGAAGACACAAAATGCCTTGGTCACCTTCATGAGCAAGTACAACCAAGGTATGACATGGGTTAGACAGGAACAATGAGACAAGCACCATGGGACACATGCTCTTCTTGTACACTGAATTCATCGCACAGTCAGAAATACGGATGTATAACTGTGTCAACAGCAGTAAAAAAAGACGGTCAGCCATGAGAACTCTTAAGGGAAGACAATTCACTGCAACATGCAGAGGCAGAAGCAAACCCACCTGGCAACGGGGTAGTTAAAGCAGGAGACAATATGACCAAAAACTCAGTTTCAGTGTCAGAACTGTCTTTAGCAGCAGCAGGCTAGCAGGACAGGCAGTCAGTAGTGTGATTTTGTGACTTAGAATGATAAGTAGCAAAATATGTAAAGTCTAGCAATCACATTGCTCAGCATACAAGCCACATACCTGACCGATCAGACCCTTTGGAAGACAGCAGAGTAGTCAACGCCTGACGAACTGTGTATAATGTAAACTGACGACCCGATATGCAAGTCCTCTTTCTGTCAGCAGCCCACACACACTTCCATGCGCCACTTTTTCAACTGTACAACACTTCATTCAGTTCAGTAGCAGTAAGAGTCCCAAATGCCAAGGCAACCATATGACCACAATCAGCAAGGGCAGCTCCCAGACAATAAAAATAAGCATCTGTTCAAACCACAATCAGGTAGTCAGAATCAAGCAAAACCAGTGCTGGATTGTCAACAGCAAATGTTTCGTAGTTATAAACGTGTACTGAGACATTTTTTATGTGTTAAAAAATGCTTAGAGTAAGAGATTATTGTCAGCTTGTGTTTGGCTCCAAGAAATGTGATCATCCAAATAATCTGCGACATTTGGCAACCCCTGTTGAACTGTTGCAAGCATCTTTTGAAAGGCAAACAGAGCTGCTGCTTGGGGCCTGGCGGAGCCTAAATAGCCTTAAAGGCAATCAGATTATGGCTGTCTTCATATGGCTGAACGTATGTAGTTTCTAAATCTATTGTGGAGATTACAGTTACTCCTATCAGCAATGCCAGCATTTCATGAAATTGAGGAAGACAATAGCTCTCTGTAATGATAAGTTTATTAGGTTCTCACAGACCAATGCACAAGTGAATACCACCAGGCTTCTTTTGGACCTCAACAGTAATGGAAACGCATCAACCCTTGCAATACTCCCTGCTTGAAGAACTTGAGTTACAGCAGCTCTGCACTGACATCATGTCGAAAAGACAGAGATAAATGAAGCAGTTTTTTCATATTCAAATGGCGGATTCTAATATTTCAACTTTGTATATTAAACCATTCATACATCTCAAGATAACAGGAAGTGTTGGAGTTGTGGAGAGACACATCACTGTAATGGAATTTATGGTAACAGCCAGTAAGACAGTACTGCCATTAAAGCACAAACATTGATGCTTTATTAAATCCGTGCCCAGCAAAGCAATACCATATTCCAGTATGAAGACTGATGAAGAGCAAGTGAATGAAATACCTGGACATACCTTGATTTGGAAGCATGCGTGTGGTCCTCTGTTCCCAGACAATAAGGAGAAGTGCATTTTTACACATTTCCAGCCATTCATCTCCCGATGCAGCAGCAACCAGCATGTAATTGTGAGACATGATCCAGACACATTAAAAATAGAGGACTAGTCACATCATTTATTGTAATCAGGTATCAAAGGCAAGTAACTTGTCACCAGTTTGTTAAATCCTCAGTTTGTAGATTAAATAGACTTTATGTAACTAGTTGTTAACACAAACAACTTTGCATTTCTTCCCAGTCCCCACTAAGTATGAATCACAGCACTCTTCCACCCACACTTTGAACGTTTGTAACTACCTGACCTAACAATTGATGAGCAGTGATTCTAGTTGGTGAACGAAGACGCTCGGCTGTGTGTGTTTCGAGTCTTTTGTGTGTGTGAGCTTGAATTTGAATGAATACAGCAAAAATCATGCATTTTTCTGCCTGTGTATATTTGGAAAAGAAAGCTTCACAGTTTTAGAACTACATCAGTTTACCTCTTTCCAAATAGCAAATAACTTGAAACATTAAAAGGACTTCCACCCTGAACTTAAATTTTTTTGTTTAGTGCTTTCCACAATGCCACATTCACCCTGTAGCGGCATCCTGTTGGCCACAGGTAGACCAAAACTTGTATTCTGTTCACAACAGAGGTATGCACTGCTTAATGTCCACGATACATACATGATATATTCTTAGAAACAGAATGTTCTGCAAACACCATATTATATATAGTACTTAGCAAAGTTATATGGAATACTGTAGCAAACCTATTTTGACTAAATACAGAGGCATAATGCTACAACTCTCCAGAGGATGCGATACCCAAGACTGGGTGCTGGCACCCTAGAGAGTCAAAGCATACACTGTTATTGGGTAATAATTTTATTCATAAGTAAGGAAAGTTTACATTAAAATAACAACAGAAAATACAGTACAGTACTGGCAGCACAATTGTATGAAAGAGACATGAGATACACATATTGCGCATGCGAAGCTGTTGCCGTTTAAAATTTGTTACGTCGGCTACGTTCTGTTCTCCAATCAGGATTTCTGAACTCTATTATAATCGTATTGGACTTTGGATGTATATACACTCAGACATTGCCCAAACAGATATTATGCGGTGCGTAGCTGTACATTAAACCATACTGGAGGGAAACAGATCATACATGCAGTCATTGAAGGTTACTTATCTGTCTGTCTGTCTATCTATAATAAACACCCCTTTAATTCACATGTCCATATTTAACTGTGTTCTTTCTGCAGTTGCATAACAAAGGTAATCACCTGCCTACCAGTAAAATCAATTCCATTTATGTCTCTTGTTCCTATTACCATAAAGGAGTGTGGTCTGATTTTTAAAAATGTAACATGCTACCCGTTCTCCACAGCAAAATTAAGAATGCAGAAAGCTGCTTGTCCCCGACCAGGCTGACTGTGACCTAACAAATGCCCTTTTTCTGGATTCCTGCAGATGCGCTTGATGATATGCAAGTATGCAAACTCCATGCACAATGGAGATTCAAATTTGTTTTCTTTCTTCAATGCATCTTGAGCACTGTGATTAGCAAGATTTTACCATTCGAGCAACCACAACACACGGCTGAAGGCTCAACAAAATGTCTACACGTGATAGAAAACTGATTCAACGATTTAGCTTTTTCATTAGAGATCTTTTAGTTACTAAATGACAGACAGGCACATACGTAATTAATGTAAATAGACAGAACTAAACAACTTTCTTCTTATGTCATGAATTTCTCTGGAAGCGAAACGTAGTTTGTTTTGCAAATGTATTTTTTTTTTTTCAAATTGTAATATTGAATCACTATTAGTCTGGTATACATTCGGGGTTTTTTTTCTTTTCAATTTTTATGCACCAACTGAATTAACAACAAAAACTTTTTATACACAGATTGTACTACAATGACAAATAAATAGAAAAAAATATAATTAGAACATTTATATTGGCATGGATATCTTTAGATTATGTATTTTATATTATTCAATCTACTATTCTTTTGTAATTCTTTGAAAAGACAACACATACACCATACAATTGTGTTCTGAATTTACATGAAGAATTTGGAGGCCAGAGGAGGCCAGTGTATTCGTAGAACAGGGGGAGTCAATCTGGCAGGGTTACATGCTCCCCCGACACGCTAGGTGGCAGCATCCCTAGGCAAGGTTACCTCTACGGACACCCGCAAGGCATACTGGGAACTGTAGTTCTATAGGGTAGCTTTGCCAGGTTCTGTGAGTGCCAACAGAGGGTGTTGCAGGGATCTATGATCCCTAGTTTGTGGGTCTTCCATTTGATTCCCATGTCTAAGATTTAAAAAAAACAAACACTCAACCTCATCCAGGTGCATTGGAATCAGGTGGAAGATGGACAAAGTTCACCAGCAGAAGAGGAAGGAGAAGGAAAAGAGAGTTGTGCTTATGTTTACTAGCTGTGTCTGGAGTTTAGGGAACTGCAATGCCCCGTACAGGTCACTATATATATATATATATATATATATATATATATATTGTGGAGGACTGCCGGCTTCCCATGCCGGTCCTCACCCCCAGGCCGCCAGGAGGAGCTCTCCCGAAAGCAGGGTCGTGCCCCAAGGTCCAGCAGGGCCTTATGGACTTTGTAGTGTTTATGCACAGCCCTGCTGGATACCTTGGGGACCACCAGGAGTCGCTGTAGGGGGGCTTATGGGCTCTGTGATGCCGTATGACCCGGGAGTACACCACGGTCACGTGACGGAAAGAAATGTCGTGCTCCCGGGTTGAAATAAAGAACTGATTGCCCTGACCCGGAAGGAATAAGGAACTGTGGACTGTTGGGACAGGAACACCTCCGGGTCAGGGGCTATAAAAGGACGATGCCTCAGTCCAGACGCTGAGCTGTGTTGGGTGGGAAAGGAGCAAAGTGTCTGGGCAAGGAGGAGTGGTTAGTGTTTGATTATTGTTTATGAGTAGTGTGGAAGGTGCTTGGTGCACTCTAAAGAATAATAATAATAAAAAGTCTTGGACTTTTACCTGGTGTTTGGAGTCATCCCTGAGGGTTCAAGGGGGCACTAGCGCCCCTACTGCCACAATATATATATATATATATATATATATGTGTGTGTGTGTGTGTTTTAAAAAAAGCATTTTACATAACACATGTAGTATTCTCTCTTTTCAGTATGGATATATTAGCTGTTTCCACTAAAAAACGTGAGATTTCAAAAACAGTGAAAGCCCTGAGAAAAGCCTGACCTTGCTTATAAATCCCCCAAGGGAAACTAACCATTTAAAAATGTCAGTCACAGCATCCTTTGTACTTTTAGAAGTCATATAAGGCTGCTTATACTCCTGGGCACATAGGCGCCAGTGTTGGGACAAAGTTACTGTGACATGGGTGACCAACATTTTAGTAAGTGTGAAAGCTAAGAATGAAAACTTGATAATGCCCAAGTGATGTAACGTGCTGTTTCGGTCCCAGTAAGGGATTCAGGGTTGATTACAGGAGTCTAGTTACACCATTCTGAACCTGCAGATGATGCCTGCTTTTTTTAAACTACATTACAAACTCTTGACGTCCATGTATGTACTCTTGGTATTGGTCACAATTGCTGTTTTCTCATTGGACTATGGCTTGAAACCTTAGGGTTAAAGACAGCTTTTCAGATATGTTGACTTGCAGCACGGCTCTTCTGGCTGGAAACATGGAGCTGTGAGATTGGTGTCTAAATGCAGGACACTAGCATTCCAGCTTATTAAAAGCTTCTGTCCTCAATTTGAACCCTATTCTCAGAAGCTTTTTTTTTGTTATTTACAGTAATGGCACCAATGCTAATAGCATTAATTCAATCACTGTCTCGTTTCTAAAAAGACACTGGTAAAAAGAAAAGTGACAGAGATCTCCTACAGGCACTTTTTTTTATTAAAAAAGAGTCCTAAAAGAATTTGCTTTACAGTTTGGTTCTCAATTAATTTCCTTGCTCCATTGGTGTGCTGCACCCAGTAACCAAATAATACAGATGATCAAACATTTACAGGTCAGGGGGGCCACCCACTTGACATGGAATGTTATTTAATCTTTACAATGTAATGCAAGAAAGAAGGAAGGTAATTTCTTTAGAAGGGTTGTGCCTATCAAGGTGGAGTGTTCTCAATAAGAGAAATTAAAGTTTAATCAAAGTGTCAAAGAGTCAAGTTTATTTAAATAAATAAATATATTCCTCATAGGGCAGAGTGGTTACAAAGTGCATAGGTTTAATGACCTGGAAACTGCATGTGTGCAGAGACAACACATTTTACTTGTGCCTGCGTGGGTTTTTATCCAGAGAGTCCAGATTTCTTTTACCTAAAGACATGGTGACTCTAAACTGGCCCTGGGTCGGCTGGTCAGCATGTGTGTCTTGTGACAGATAATCTGTATCTCCATCCAAGGTTGCTTCCTGCCCTGAGCCCTGAACCTCCATTGAACATGAATCAGGTATCATGAAAGAATAAATTAACGGATCAGCCACTGATAACAAAACACGGTACTAATCCCGACCTTTATTCTTTATTTAGTTTAGCATAATAAATCTTTTCAAAAATGTTGTTCAGTGGGAAAGTCATACCAAACAACTTAAAAAATAACAAATTAATAAAACAGAAAAATATCACAAAGAAAGCACTAAATTAATTTACTCTGCTTGCTTTCTTGAAGATTTCTACTAATGGAACATGGTCTTTACCCAACAGGTCTAGATTGCCGTGTCCACAACAAGTCAATAAGCTAATAACCTTGTTTGCATTCAGACTGTAAACAATACATCTTGATAAGTGTAGATGTAAAAACTGTACGGAAGGTGTTCTTGAAACGACACAAAGATTGAGGATATTTGCCCTCATTGCTCTGAGACCAAATGGCTCAATCTGAACAGATAGCTGAAATAGTCCACTTTAACTACAGGCTATAAAAACCCAGGGCAACACTGTAGTGAGACTGGAGGTGGGCAACATGTCTGCTGGAACAGCAGGGGATATTCACGTCTGAGTGGTAAGAAGCTTAACCTGACCATTTTAATTTTGGCAAGCTATCTGAAACGCTGCAGGTGCCACCTGGATACATATTATATATTGTATAATAAAAAGAGAGAGAGAAAAAGATATAGAGATATATACACACAGCAGTAAACCATTTCAGGTCAAAATATAGTTTTATTAAATGGAAAATAGCCTAGTAAAAGCAGCCAGGTAATAATCACACCGTTAAAGGTTTTGTGATGCCATTACACAGAAAAACTCTGCAAAAAGATTATTAACAGCTCAGTCTTGTTTCCCAAAGACATCCTCTATTAGAATCTTGTAGCTGATACTTATCACTGCATGAGGGCTGGATTCTCCATTCCAGTCGGGAACAAACTGAAAAGATTAAAACAGCAGGAAGTACGTTAGTGCATTAATGCATCAGAAAAAGTGCTATGTGGTATTTTCTTCTTATAAGAAAAATTCTAATTATGCAAATGCATGAACCAGAAGACCCCTGTGGATTTACATTTACCATTCATTTGTATAAAATGTCTTAATGTCTTTTGTTTATTTTGTTTTTAAGAGATGCTCCTATTGTTCTGGACTTCATATTAAAATATAAAAAATAACATCACTTAAGTATTATCTACCTGTGCGTGTAATTGGACCAAAACTGAAATATCTCTGTCTTTCTTGGTATTCTCCATAAAAACATTTTGTTGAGATATTATTAGACATGATTTGAACATAAAAGAGATGATTCAGTCCATATAATTTAACTGCTTAGCAAATAGCAACTTTTTCAAAGTAAAGAAACAAATGATGAGAGGTCTGGGGTCCACTGGGAAGTCTTGAAGTGAGAAATGGCTTTACTGATGTTTAGAAATGTTGGGACACACACACAAAGACAATACTGTATTTTGGTTGGTGGTAAGGCAGGTAGCAGTGTGGCATAATGGGTAAGGCTTTGGACTTCAAACCCTGAGGTTGCGGGTTCAAATCCTCCTACTCACACTGTGTGGCAGTCACACAGTCACATCACCTACTTGTGCTCCGAATCATAAAACAAAAAAAATATAACTAATTTTATCTCAAATATTGTAAGCCACCTTGGTTAATAGAGGTGTACAAGTGTTCTCGTCTATGGTGTTATAATTAGAAATTAAAAGGCAGTCAATCTCTGCCTCACAATAAGGTCATCTTGCTTTTGATTTTATTTCACCATAGATTTCTGAAGATAGAGTGAAAGCGGCAAGAAGTAAATTACAAAAAAAAAACTACCTATTTGCAATAAACAACATAAATTTATGATATATTTATAAATTATCCATGTAATTTTATCAATATAGGCTTGCTTCAATTGGACTGACAAAGAAACGCTCTATTTGTGAAGCACGCAGTCTACCCACTAAGTTTCTGTAATTCTACTTCCACTTCTTTCCAACTATTTGCATAAACATTAAAGTGGCAGTGCTAACTATTCAAAATAACAAAGCTATCATGCAAGGTGGAACAATAGTCATGTCTCTTCAATCTACATTCCGCAAATTGAGAGGCATTACCGGAGGCTTTGCTTAATCTGCTTGAGGTTACCTATGCCTATCACTACTTCTGAAAAGATTTTACTTTGGCTTTTTTACATAAAAAGGGAAAACACAATTGAAAAATATCTGGGTATCCTGCTATATTTTTTATTTAAAATAAGGAGACTATATATATACTTGAATATCAAGGCTGTGTTACAATAGAAAGTGACCAGAAGGAACGCCGCAAAGTGTAATGTAAAGAGGTAAATGTAAAGATAATCTAAAAAGATAGTAATTGGTTATATCATTAATTAAACTTTAACAAAATACTTCTTAGTTTCAGAGTCACCTAAACTACTTGTTATCATTAAAATCAAAACTACAACATGCAAGATATTTATGAGCAGATGTAGAAAAGGGTAAAATGAAAATTATCAAAAATATATGTATAAAATACCTGGAGTGGAGAAGAACATTACAAGGGTTTTTAAGCCAGAATCTCATACCAGAAACCGTAAAAAAGTGAGTTCATAGTCCATTTAAGCCACAAAATTTGTACATATCTTCACAGTTGTTATTTTCAGATGTTTTCCTCTCCAAACTCTGTGCCTACACAGAAACAGCAGTAGCATCTCCACCTCCTTCAGTATCTACCATTCAACATTTCTCGCCACATTCTACAGGGGCACTATCAAGAGTGTTCTGACCAGAACTGCAGTTTCTCTAATCTTATACAGACAGTGTACACAACAGAAACGATCATTGGCACCTCTCTGCCCTTCATTACAGACATCTTTATAAAGTGTTGCATTCAAAAACTCCCCCAAACCCCCACCCTGGTCTCTTTGTTCCACATCCTTCTGGCAGAAGAAACTGTAGCAACTAAACCAGTTCTGACAAGTTATGTAACAGCTTTTACCCCTTCACTGGCTGACCTCTGGGCTGCTGTCACATCTGCTTCTAGCAGCTTATTGATAGGTAGTATATATATTATACTTGTTGCAACTGTTGTTTTTTTATTAGTTGTTATTTATTTATTATTACAGTCAGGTCCATAAGTATTTGGACAATGACACAATTTCATTATTTTGGCTCTGTACGCCACTACAATGGATTTGAAACAAAGCAATCAATATGTGATTGAAGTTTAGATTTTTAGCTTTAATTCAAGGGGTTTAACAAAAATATTGTATGAGCTGCTTCGAAAAGACAGACATGGCCCTCCTATTTTCACGGGGTCAAGAGTATTTGGACAAACTACCATAATCATATATATAATGATCAATACTTTCAATATTTGTTTCAAAATTCTTTACAGTCAATGACTGCCTGAAGTTTGGAACCCATGACCATCTCCAAGTGCTGAATATGTATTGCACTGCGGTCCTGGGGAACATCAGTTTGTGTTAGTATATGCAGCAATACTGTGTGTGAGTGGTTTGACAATAAAGCTACCTGACTTGACCTGATCAACTTCACCTTATCCACAATTCCACTTGAAGAATCATCAAGTAGAGAAATCTTCATCACTAAAGCGCTAGTTAAATGTCCTCTAACAGTCATTTCTCTCTGAATGTCACCTAAGTCTACTCTTTGTGTTAACATATTGATTAACTGGATATGCCCTGCATTTTAGTACATAAACTTAAGAATGATGGGACACTACTTGTATAATTATTCTAATGATCACACTTTTGCAGAAGGACTTGCTTTCAGTTAAATTTGAATTCTTCAAGTTATGAAATCTTCCCTTAATTTGTCAGTTACTCTGCACCTTTATAGGTTATTTTTAACAAACATGTTCAGTTCAATTTAATTTATTTGTAAAAGGTTGCATTCCAATTAGACACTCCTGGCACACTTGAAATATTGCAGGTATAATAGCTGTAGAAAACACAAAACACCAAGTAATAAACACTGTACATTCAAATACCCAAATAATAATAAATAATTTGGTTAAAATCTCAAGGACATTTGTTCTTACTGAACATTCTACAGATAAAAAAACTACTTATATATACAGGTCAACATCTTTAACAGGTTGGTTTAAAGTTCGCAAGATGGCCAAAGTATTTAAAACATTAATTGTTCGGCATTGTCCAAGCACAGCAGTAAGACACTGAGAAGGGTGTATGTGTTATGACAAACCCCAAATAGAGAAGGTCAGAGCCATCAAAACACTTCACTCAACACCAAACTTTTAATGTATGATAAATAAGTTAAATAAACAGACTGAAAATGTGAAATGTGTGAAAAAAAAAATCAAAATGTATAAAAATAAATTATATTAATATATAATATTATTAATATTAATATTAAATATAAATAACCCAGTAAAGGGTAAATAACCTCTGTACAATAATTAAATTAACATATCAGATTTTGCTAATCAATGAGATATCGGGGTTAAATTTACTGGTGAAAAATACAGTGTACATTCATTTGACATATTCTTTCTTTCATTCTTTTTTCACCCAGCAGATGATCATGTGGAGGCTGAGCATATCTCTGTAGCTTGGGGAATTAGACAGGACTGACAAAACATTGGTCCTGGTTTGTCTGTATTCATCCAGATACCTATGTTTCTTATACAAGATGATTCTGGAGTCACAGATTAACATTCTTTGAGATGAGAGCAAAAACAGAGTAATCACCAAAAAAAAAAGGTTTAGAATGATTTATTAATCCAGACATTGATTGCGCAAGAAGTTCACCCAGGTTTGCGAACATATAAGGTGAGCTTTAACATATGCATCCATGTTTTGCACTTATATATTTATCTAATTCATTAGGAATGATAGCTGCTGTGAAAACACAATGTTGCTGAAAAGAATAAATAGCATAAAAAACACAGTTAAGAATACTGACTGATGATCCACAAAGAATGCCACAACTGTCTTACCTTAACTGGTGTTTCCGATTGATAGAAAGGTAAAGGATTGTCCCTCCAATTTATTTCTGACAAAAACACATTGTAATCTAGTTGATTGTCTTCACTTTCAAATCTAATTTTAAAAATAAAATAAAAACAAGAACCAATTAAATAATATAATTTTTGTTGTATTAATAATTTAGTCATGTTCTGTGTTATGCTGCAAACATTTGTTTACAAATACCACTACTAATGTTGTCGGTTTGCCATATTCTTACATGTAAAAACTAGATGTGTAACAGATGAGCCAAGAGCCAAGTAAAAATATTAAAACAGTATTTTTATTTTTAACATAAACACACAATTAGATTTTCACAAGGAGAAAGAACAAATGTAAAATAAATAAATAAAGGACATGACAAAGAAAGAAGATCTGCTGTCCACTTGGGTCTTCCAATGTAGGTCATTGCTGTGAACATCTGGTGAGGTGGCTTCCTTACACTGCCACCTTCCTAATACCAAAAAGTACCTAACCCTCTCAACTCTCATCTTCTCCTTTCTTAATATTTCTGGCTACCAGATACATAGGTTTCTTTAATTTTTCAGAGACTCCAAACTGTTGATTGTTCTGTGCACAATTTCTAATTGTATTCATTTTGCTTGTTCTTATTTTATTGGTGTTTCTCTAATCTGTTTGTTAACTTTCATCTACTTCTAAAACATAAAATGTAAGAGTAATGGCTGAATCTAATGCTAACCTTTCAGAACCACGTTGTCCCTAAAGGGAAATTTGGCAATTTATGCTATGTGTATAAATGGAAATCGAAACCAATGACAGGCATCTGGCACACAACTGCCCCAGTGCTTGTGGTCCAGAAAGGAGGACTGGCTTGGGGCACAAAACTGTTATTATTGTACAAAATTATCTTGTTGTAGCTTAAAACCCAATTTGTTTGAGAATACAGCAAAAGTAACAATTTTGACTTAACTCTCCCAGTCCATTTAGGTGGTATTGGATAGTTGCTTTGTGTAACGGCATCTGCTAAGTAGAAATTTAAATAATACATTGTATATTGTATACTTATTAATGAATTTTCTTTTGAAAACAAATACTGGTCTTATTTGTTTCTGTAGTAAAATGCTTCTGAATTAGCTGATCCATATCTATAACAAATTAATTCATAATAATGAAACAATTGAAATGACTTCTTTATACTGTCACAGAAATAAATATTTTCAAATATTTCTTGCAAACACAAGTTTTAATTTTATACTAACTATAAAGGACAGTTGCCTCTTAATTACCCAAATTAACTAAAATTAAATCAAACTCATAAGCCATGGGCAAACACCAGGACAGAGCAAAACACCAAATATATTATTATATATTTAAAAAAGACAATTTGTAATATACGAGTTTTGTGAGATGTTGTTCAATGAATCCATGCATAACCAGTTGAAATCAGCATCCAGGATGCAGTTTACTTAGTCAATTTTTAATAAGTAATATATCTTGTTAACTCAAAAAGATGGGTTCTTACTCAAAAAAACTATAGAGATCCATCCATCCATCCAATAGCTAACCCGCTATATCCTAACTACAGGGTCATGGGGGTCTGCTGGAGCCAATCCCTGCCAATACAGGGCGCAAGGCAGAAAACAAACACCGGGCAGGGAGCCAGCCCACCACAGAAAACTATAGAGATACAACCTTGAAATTACATTTCCATAAAAGATAAGAAGTGGGAAGAAGTCATGAGGCTTTGACTTACTTTGCCAGAATGGCTCTCAGAAGATCATCAGCTACAGGTAGCTTGAAGGCTTTGCAAATTGTCCTGCATTCCTCAGTTGGAAGCATGCCTTTCCTGTGAAAACATTTGACATAGTCAGCATCAAGAAAATGTTTACATTCATAATAGACATTATTCTAAGTTTGGTATCTGGTGGGATTACAGAATTACAGGCATCAGTGTACTTTTTACCTATTATTTATGATAGATTTTGGCAGAAAATCTCTGAAATGCAGACTAAAAACTAAGAAATTCAATACCAGCTTTGGAAGACAAACATGGAAAGCTTTATGGCACCAATGTCACAGACTAATTGCAAAGTAGTGTGGAAGGCAGCAATTACAGCTCAGGCATGTACATTGGACTCATTAGAGCAAGCAAGTGTCAGCAGCTCTGCATGCTCCATTAACTGGTCCTCTTGTCCCTCCTCTAAGGGGATGTTGAATTATTATCTCAAGATTCTAAACAAGATAATGCCATGTTGTCTGCTAAATCAACAAGCATATCTGGCTTTCATGTTTGTTTACATAACCTTGTGTACAATGCACAGCTTAGGTTTGTCAAATGTTTTCCTAACAGGCATCCAGTAAGGTCTGATTTTAAGGAATTTTGAGCTAAGGCACTCTGAGGTACATCTAGGCAAGGACAGAATCATCAAACTTAGGTTCTGGAAGGCTCTAGTAAGGAATTCCTTATAAATCAATTTTAATAAGACTGAAAACAAATTAAAGTGCATTCATTTCAGTAATTTCATGCATTAATTCAGGCCATCAATGGTAAGAATTCTCTTCAAACAGCTCACTGCTGACTTTATTATTGAATATATTTAAGATGGTTCAGGTCTTTAAGTGCTGAAGATGCAAGTGTGACCTATAACATTTTCTGGATAGGGGATTCCTCTTTATTTTATATCTAATAAAGAGCTGAACATTGGTTTCAGAAATGATAGAATAGGAGTTATATATATATATATACTATCAAAATACCCACGCTTCGCAGCGGAAAAGTAGTGTGTTAAAAAAGTAATGAAAAAGAAAAGGAAACATTTTAAAAATAATGTAACATGATTGTCAATGTAATTGTTTTGTCACTGTTATGAGTGTTGCTGTCATATATATATATATACACATATATATATACACACACACACACACAATTAAACATATATACATATACACATATACATATATACATACATATCTACATATATACATATACACACATACAGTATATATATATACACATACATCCACATATATAAACATATCTACATATATACACACATACATATACATACATATACACACATATACACATGTGTGTATGTGTGTGTGTATATATATATATATATATATATAGAGAGAGAGAGAGAGAGAGAGAGAGATAGCAAAATACCAAGGCCGCAGCAGAGAAGTCGTGTGTTAAAGAAGTTATGAAAAGAAAAGGAAACATTTTAAAAATAATGTAACATGATTGTCAATGTAATTGTTTTGTCACTGTTATGAGTGTTGCTGTCATATATATATATATATATATATACACATATATATATATACACACACACACACAATTAAACATATATACATATACACATATACATATATACATACATATCTACATATTGTAATTGTTTTGTCACTGTTATGAGTGTTGCTGCTATTTCACAATCTGCTCAGTTACTGGGATTTTCACACACAACCATTTCTAGGGTTTACAAAGAATGGTGTGAAAAGGGAAAAACATCCAGTATGCGGCAGTCCTGTGGGCGAAAATGCCTTGTTGATGCTAGAGGTCAGAGGAGAATGGGCCGACTAATTCAAGCTGATAGAAGAGCAACTTTGACTGAAATAACCACTCGTTACAACCGAGGTATGCAGCAAAGCATTTGTGAAGCCACAACACGCACAACCTTGAGGCGGATGGGCTACAACAGCAGAAGACCTCACCGGGTACCACTCATCTCCACTACAAATAGGAAAAAGAGGCTACAATTTGCACGAGCTCACCAAAATTGGACAGTTGAAGACTGGAAAAATGTTGCCTGGTCTGATGAGTCTCGATTTCTGTTGAGACATTCAAATGGTAGAGTCAGAATTTGGCGTAAACAGAATGTGAACATGGATCCATCATGCCTTGTTACCACTGTGCAGGCTGGTGGTGGTGGTGTAATGGTGTGGGGGATGTTTTCTTGGCACACTTTAGGCCCCTTAGTGCCAATTGGGCATCGTTTAAATGCCACGGGCTACCTGAGCATTGTTTCTGACCATGTCCATCCCTTCATGACCACCATGTACCCATCCTCTGATGGCTACGTCCAGCAGGATAATGCACCATGTCACAAAGCTCGAATCATTTCAAATTGGTTTCTTGAACATGACAATGAGTTCACTGTACTAAAATGGCCCCCACAGTCACCAGATCTCAGCCCAATAGAGCATCTTTGGGATGTGGTGGAACGGGAGCTTCGTGTCCTGTATGTGCATCCCACAAATCTCCATCAACTGCAAGATGCTATCCTATCAATATGGGCCAACATTTCTAAAGAATGCTTTCAGCACCTTGTTGAATCAATGCCACGTAAAATTAAGGCAGTTCTGGGCGAAAGGGGGTCAAACACCATATTAGTATGGTGTTCCTAATAATCCTTTAGGTGAGTGTATATACATAGGTATATATGTGTATATATATGTATGTGCCTAAATGTGTGTGTGTGTATACCTGTATGACAGGTAAGTAGTACTAACAGCAGCTAAAATGTATATGGATCATCTCTCGGTAGTAGATCCCTTCTGAAAGGTGCTACATGACGGTTGTGGTATAGAAATTACATTTTCTATGTGAACGTCCAAATTTCTGCCTGTGGTAATAAAAAGGTGTATCGCTGACGATATGAGCGCATTTTGGGGACCGTCGCGGTGGGTCTCGTGTAGAATGGTAAGACGTCCCTGCCATTAACCGGCCGGGATGGCACTGTCGGTCCTCCACTCCTGTGCGTGTCTTCCGCGACCTCATAATCATATACGTGCAAAAGAAAGTGAGAAGCGCCTTAATATTAGTTTGCCACGGTCTAGAAAAGGGGTCCCGTGTTTGCAGTTGTCTGGGCTATAGCTCAGGGGAAGGAGGAAAAAAAATTAAAAGTGCTCACTTTGACTTAAGGCAGAAGCGCAGTCAGCGTCTCAAAGGCCGCCACAGCTATGAGCGCGCGCCGGTTGCTTGACTTTTGCAGGGCAGGAGATGCCACTTTTTGCAGACACGTTCACGTGATCAAAAGTCTCTGCGCTCTTTGGAGGTCATTCATATATATATAACTGATCACCCATTGGCCTCGCTCAATGAGTGCAAGGGAAAAAATAAAATGTAGTCTATAAGTTATTAAACAGTAAAACATTAACGTTTTAAGAAGTAAAGATACATTGAGCACTACTGGAGTGGTTTCGCGTAAGCTACATTTTAAAGATGGTATAACACAACAGGTAAGTAGTACTAACAGCAGCTAAAATGTATATAGATCATCTCTCGGTAGTAGATCCCTTTTGAAAGGCGCTACACGACGGCTGTGGTATAGAAATTACATTTTGTATGTGAACGTCCAAATTTATGCCTGTGGTAATGTGCTCGTGTAGACTGGAGAGACGGCCCTGCTATTAACTGGCCGGGATGGCACTGTCAGTCCTCCACTCCTGTGCGTGTCTTCATAATCGGACCTGACAACCTCATAATCGTATACGTGCAAAAGAAAGTGCGAAGCGCCTTAATATTAGTTTGCCGCAGTCTAGAAATGGGATCCCGTGTTTGCAGTTGTTTAGGCTATAGCACAGGGAAAGGAGAAAAAAAATTAAGTGTTTACTTTACCTTATATGGGCAGGCACTCAATTACGTGGGAGGCGTGATGACATGAGACGCAACTCCGCCTCCCACAGCCATCGAGCTGCAGTCTATTACAGTATAAGGAGAAAAAATAGGTTCCAGTTATGACTGTTACGCATAGAATTTCAAAATGAAACCTGCCTAACTTTTGTAAGTAAGCTGTAAGGAATGAGCCCGCCAAATTTCAGCCTTCCACCTACACGGGAAGTTGGAGAATTAGTGATGAGTGAGTGAGTGAGTGAGTCAGTCAGTCAGTGAGGGCTTTGCCTTTTATTAGTATAGATATATATACGTGTGTGTATGTATACATGTGTGTGTATGTATATATAAAAACCATCTTTAGCAAATGCTGATGAGCTATGTACAGTTACTTTGACAGTAAATAATAAATGTTAAAAGAAATATTCTGCTTCAAGGCAGTGAAAGACAATGACAGTGTCGTTTTTTCCAAGAAAGTGAAATCAAGACACGTAGAGAGAAATACATTGAGGGGAGAAGACTCATTAATATATAATACAAACACACATAGCTAAAAGATTTTGTGTAGGTGTTTATTTAAATGTATTGATATTAGTAGTTACAATACCAGCTTATAGTACTCAGACATTTATTAAAAATTTGTTCTATAATCATTTTGGTATAAATTTTGTTCCACCATTTACTATTTTTTGGTTAGATGTGTGATAGATGGCCAGCCGTTCATCCTGGCCAAAACCCCCACGCCGCCAGGTAGAGCCCTCCCTGCAGCATGGAGGGGCCCCGATTGCCAGCAGGGAATTATGGACGTTGGAATTTTCCTTTACAGCCATGCTGGATACCATGGGGGCCGATACAAGGCACTGCAGGGAGGAGCAGTGACTATTTTCCTTACGCCCCGGAAGTACGTCCGAGTCACATGGACAAGGGGAATGATGTGCTTCCGGGATGAAGAAAAGGACTTTTTATCTGACCCGGAAGTGATAGGAGATCACATGGACTGGGGATTGGAACACTTCCCGGTCAGGGAATATAAAAGGACTGTGGGAGCTCCCAGACCGCGAGCTGAGCTGGGTGGAAGGGTGGCAACGCGTCTGGGAGTGGAGGATTGTTTATTGTTATTGTGATTGATTATTTAATGAGTATTGTGGAGAGGAGGGTGCTTTTTGCACTGTGCTGTATGAATAAAGTCTACTTTTGGACTTTTATCTGGTGTCTGGCATCTTGGACAAGGGTTCAAGGGACCGATAGCACCCTATCTGTCACAAGGTGGTTTAATTATTTTCATCAACTAAAATTTACCACATAAAAATATATGGTTGTCAAGGTGAACATATTCAAATGTTTATCTACAAGGCTTAATCATAGTGACTGCAAAGGTAAGAATGACTGAAAATGCTATTTATTTCAATATGGTATACAGTAATCCCTCGCTATATCGCGCTTCGACTTTCGCGGCTTCACTCTATCGGATTTTAAATGTAAGCACATCTAAATATATATCACGGATTTTTCGCTGGTTCGCCGCTTTCTGCGGACAATGTGTCTTTTAATTTATGCTACATGCTTCCTCAGTTTGTTAGCCCAGTTGATTTCATACAAGAGACGCTATTGGCGGATGGCTTAGAAGCTACCCAATCAGAGCATGTATTACATATTAACTAAAACTCCTCAATGCTATAAGATATGCTTCCCGCGTGGCGCTTGTTTTGTTTGCTTCTCTCTGTCTCTCTCACTCTCTCTGCCTGACGGAGGGGGTGTGAGCAGAGGGGGCTGTTTACACAGTGGCTGTTTGCCTAGAAGATAGGACGCTCCTCTACAAAATGCCGCTTTATCCCGGTGCTTCTGTATACTTAAAAGTACGTATTGATTTTTTGATTGTGCTCCTTTGAAGATAAGATATGTTTGCATTCTTTTAATTGTGAGAAAGAACTGCCATCTCTGTCTTGTAATGAAGCACAGTTTAAACGTTTGACTAAAGGGTGTTATTTCATGTCTAGAGGGCTCTAATAATGTTAACAGTGTGGGAGAGTTTATAAGGGCTTAAAATATATAAAAATAAACATACAAACATATGGTTTCTACTTCGCGGAAATTCATTTATCGCGGCAGAGTCTGGAACGGATTAACCACGATAAACGAGGGTTGACTGTAGCAACACAAAAATGAAAGCAAAAATGAGTGCAGGTGGCAATGTGTGATGGTGTTGCATACAAACAAACCGAGATGAGCTTTTAAATACTATACTAAACTATACTATTAATACTGTAATAACATTTCATTTGGGTTGGACGCAACAGATAATTTGATAGTTTAACAAAATCAAAAAACTGCCTAAATACAAATCAATGACTAATTGAAAAAAACTACAGTAAAGGCAAAGTGAAAATAACATTAACTTAGCTAGGAATAGTCACTTATTATAACATCAACAGAAAGAGAGACAGACTTTTCAACAATCCAGAATTAACCCTGGACAGAACAGCAGTCCACTGCAGAAGGCAGGAATAACTGATGCTTGTTAAATGAGACATTGTCAAACATTCAATGTCTAGCCTGGATAGGAATGTGGAGAGGGAAAAAATAACGGATAACTTGAAAACTGGGGTAATGCACCTTGAGGAAACTTCAATGACTTACTGTAAATGCAGTACAGATGATAAAATTAGGTGTGTAATGTGTAAATTTGTAATTGTAAAACAACGCTTTCAAACTCACAAAATTGACTGTTGTTGGGGGATGAAGCAACATTGAGCACAAGGCAGGAATCAACTCTACAGTGGTTCTAGAACATTGCATGGCCAACTCTCTTTAACAAGGGGGCAGGTAGGATCACCAAATAATAAAACGCATGTTTTAGGGATGTGAAAGGAAAACCTGAGTATCTAGAGAAAAGGCCATGGAAGTCTTGAGAAAAATGTGTAAACTCTACACAAACAGTGACAGGACATCAGGAAACAAAATAGGGACACTAGGTTCATGAGGCCTTGCAATATCAGCACTGGTTATTTTAAATATATTGGTACTGATAGTATAGTACATGCAAATACATCATTCATACGTTTTCCACCCACTGTATTCCTGTTGGACATTTCATTAATCATTCACAAAGCACTTTTCGTTACCTGGCTTTATCTTTGTGTATGAAGTAGTTCAACAGTCGGGGGAAGTCCTCAAAACCTTTTCTCCTCAGCTGCTCCTGAGCCATAGCAAGCAGGAATTTAATATCTATTTCACGCTGCTCCCGACTACTATAGTGGCGCCCAACAGTCATGATCTCATGTTCACTAAGTTGACCCTCTGCCACCTCTGCAAGGAGATTCCTGTTGACCAATTATTCCATTTAGATAGGAAAATAAATGTTAGCAATATTTTACAAGACGTAATAAGTGAACTGACTGCAAGCCTTCTTGTCACAATATCTATAAAAGCTGTGTTTTCTTGGCTGATAGATGCACATGTAAAACTTAAGGTTAACAAACACTGGCAGATACAGTATAGCAAAAATGTGAAAACCCTGCATTCACATATAGCCAGTTATGCATCCATAAAATAGCATTTTCATACAGCATCAAATTTCAATAATAAAATGGCTTGCACAAGCAAAACTGAACTATAAAGCAGTAGTTTAAAAATATTAAAATATGAAAAAGAACATAAAGAAGGCAGGGAACCAGCACTGGACAAAGTGCTAGTCTATCACAAAACTAGTGATGATGATAAATTAAAATAACATTTTCATCAATTATCCTTAATTGTGGTTCAAATATTGCTAGATAGCTCAGACTCATCATACCTGAAAGGACCATATAAAATAGTTCCTGTGTTGGATGGATCGTTCTTTACAAATGACATTCGGATATCCTTCAGTTTTGGTTCAGCAATGTTTTTTAGCTTGCTTAATATGGTAGCTATATCAGCTTTGGGAAACTGTAAAAGGAAAAAAAGTAATACATATAAATAAGTAATTCAGAAATGATTAATTTATTGCTTGCGTTTATTGCTTAGACAGTGTACAGACACAGTAGGTACAACTGCTGCCTCCAAGCTCCAGAATTGTAGATTAGAATCGTGGCCTGGTCTCTGTTTGCACACATTTACAGATCCTGTCTGTGTTTTCATCTGGGTACTCTGGTTTTCCTCAAATACTCTAAAATCTTCCATGTTAATTGAAGGTTAATTGAAAACTTTAAGCTGGTCCAGTCATATTTAGCATGTAAATGTGTATCAGCCTCTTCAGCTGAAGTTCTAAGCAGTCTAGAAAATACTCATGATTTTTCAGTTCTACATGACAAAAGTAAATTGACAGTTTTTTCAGTTCAGTAAATCAGTCATTATTGGAGAGAAAAATATGCATAATGCTCATCTTTCTGAAAATGTAAAAAAATCACATTTTGTTTTAAACAGCATCTTCCAAGATGCTTAATACTGCGTTGTCAACTACTTACTATAAAATGAAATGCTTTGATATATTGTGTAGTTTACTTATGAAACTGTTAGTTTGCCTTATTTATTAATTGAGAAGGCAATTTGATAAGCATGGGTTATAGAAAAGCTTTTCTTTCATTTTGCTAAGTCTTTTCTTTCACTTTGCTATTTGCCCTTTGAATCAGATAACTGATGACAGGCTATTAGGATTTTCCCCTATATCTAGTAACTGGAGATGCTAAGTCTTAACCAGGATTAAAATCAAATCTAATAACATGTCATCACTTATCCTGTTTATAACAGTCCTAATTTATCTCCACCATTTATTGTTTTATATTACATTGAAAATATGTTGGGCTAGCAACCATGTTTAACAAAACAAGTGAGTCATCTCAGTTTGTTTTTTTTTTCGCATTTGCTCCAGGCAGCATGTTAGAAAGGTTTGAGGGAAAGGAATACTGAATGGGAAGGCATTACAAAATAGATCAGTAGGAAGTCTTCATGATGATCCAATCTCAGGTATAACTTCACATAATGTACATTTACATCAGAACAACTGAAGTTTGGGCATTGCTTGGTTACTAAAATAAAAGAGAACTGCGGGTCACCATAATTCACTTAGGTTATCTATTACATGTGAGGGTCAAGAAAAGGAATCAAAAATATTGATAAAACATATAGTGCTGTATTGAAATATATTTTTAAAAAGTATTATCTCATTTATTTTAAATATTGGTACTCTATTTTGTTTATGTACATTGTATGAAATGGTCTCAAAGTAGCTTATGCTGCTGCCTAACATCTTTCAGCGATGAAGTGCAGAACCTGTGTTTGGTAACTGGGTATGTGGAGTTTTTATGTTCTCCCTATGTTTGCATGGGTTTTATTCTGGGTATTAAATTTTTACTGCTAAATGCCATTGAAATGGGAAAGTTAGACTAACTGCTGAATTTACACTGACTCTAAAAGTGAGAGTGTTTGTACATGAATGTGCCCCCTGACTAACTGATGTCTTGTTCTATGTCTTTCCCTGCCAGAACAGATGCCAGATTCTGCAACTCTATACTGAAATCAGGGTGTTGGAAACAATAAATAAATTAATGGCTGTTACTTCTCCCTATAACCACCTACCGTTTACCATTTTTATTGCAGGAGGCAATATTTCATTTTTTCCCTATAATTATATGCATACATTTTAAAAGAGATATGGCTAAAAATTTCCATGTGTCATTCAAAGCATCTATGAAAATGCAGTAATACTGCACATTGATTTTCATTTTAGCAGAATAACTTTATAGTATTAACTAAACGCTCTTGCTCAAACTAGAACTTCTGAAATTTTACAAATGTTCTCAGAACATTTAGTTCATCCATTAAGCTTGGTTAGTTAAAGACTTATTGTCCTATTATCTCTTCCGGAACATTTGTTTAAGAGTCCCCATGGTATCTGCACAGCTTGGTATTTGACTCAGGAAATCAGTTACACTTTATGCAAAGAAGTGCTTCCTGGTTGCAATTGCGAATGACCTTGCATTTCCTAAATTCTTAAGCAATGTATATAATTAACAATTTAATAGACAAAATTATTCATCTCTTAGTCTTGTCTTCAAGAAACTGCAACTTTCATCTGTTTAAGACTAAACTAGGATGTGTTCTTTAATCTTAAAATGTATCTGGTTGCTCTTCTCGTCATAGCTTCTAGAGTTGTCATGTCTGCTTTGTATGACAGTGAAAATAATTGAACATTGTAATACTGTGGAATATGTTTTTCTTTTCACACTGACCCTAGCTTTAGGCTTTTTGCTACGTGAGAACATATACTCCAAACTGTATTAATATATACTGTAGCAGCTTCACCTGGAATCTAGAATTGTCAGTTATACAGTAGTATACCCATGAGGCAGCTGGGGCTACAGCCAGTAAGGTAATCCCTTGCTCATATAATGTTGTTTCATTCAAGACTACACTATACACAGATCCCATTGAGAATGTCTTCCCTTACATTTGCTGACCTGGAATTAATAAACAGTTCCAAATTCCTAGGAGAAGAACCACGGGAAAAATAGCAGTGAAGGCAGAGTGTTTTTCTATTCAATATAATTGAAGTCTTATACCATAAGCACTACATAAAGAATATAACCTGGACTCTTCCAACTGTAGGAGTTTTAAGATGACCTTCATTCTCTGTCCTGGTGACACATTTATTAGTTACAAAACCTTATGACATTCTCAGGTGGAAAAGAAGATCCTCTCTATGGATTATTATCTCCTATCTATTACACATGCCCATCCTGTGAATGCTGAATTATGTCTTCTAGTTATCCCTATTCTAAATAAAACTTTGAAAATCACTCAATAAATAAAAACAAGCACACCCCTGGTCGTCCCTTACCACCTCCCCCGTACCCAGGACCACCCCTCCCTTCTTATTTTAATGAACCACCATTTTCTCTTCCCCCAATTATTGACCTCGAGTATTAGGAATATGTTGCTTTGAGCCCAGCTATTAATGTGTTGTATGGCCAATCTCTTTCAATATAGGTTTTGGCTCAAAGCCAAAAAAGAATGGAATGTGGAGTCTAGTCAAAAGATTCTGGGACTGCTTGGGAATTTCTGGAACACCCTGAGGGCCTGCTTGTAAATCTTTCTGTGTTTCTGTAAATCTTAATCCAAGATGTAATATGAGGACATTCATTAGGTAGCTTATTCAGCTTGATTTTCTTTGGGGACAGTGCACCTCACATTTAATTTGGTAATGCTTAATATAATTAGACTTTAACTTATGTCTGCTTATGAGTGACTATGGTCCTTACAGGTATACTCTGAGATAGTGTTTTGTGGTTTGTTGAGGACATGTTTTCTTCATTCCGAGAACAAAGTTTATTTTTGTCACCATTAATAAGACACATATTAACTAAAGTATAAATTGTTAAAGGTCATGCAAAATGTACATAAAAGCTTCCTTGTTCTTATGCCACACACACACACACATGAACATTGCAGCTACGGTCACTGTGTGTGTGTATGTGTGTGTGAAATAAAATCCTTGCTCTGGACAACTGACAATTATAGAGTCTATGATTTATTCTTATTTAGGTGAATTCTTACTGAGCACCTTCAGGTATTAATGAAAAAGCTCATTTGCCAATGGGCACAAGGCTATTAATGTATGTATCTGATCTATAATGACTCTTTTGTTGTCTGAGCATATAACACTGTCACTTTGACTATATATATTACCATTCAATTACCTAACTTTCTAATCCTACCTTTTTCAGTTTCATAACATTAAGTAGAAAATTGCAGCCTGTCCTGCCAGCATCGCATTTAAGGAATATGCCACCAGCATCGCATTTAAGGAATATGCCACATCTGGTCACGACAACATTCCATGACAGAGCACACTTACTTACTTAAGCATGCCAACACACACTCTCTCTCCACAAGGACATAGGGTAAACTGGTGCAATCCATACAAACAGGGACCAGGACCAGGAATTGAAGTAACGGCTCTAACCACTCCACCACCAGAAAACCCATGGTTTACAGGCCAATTCATCCATGTAAACAATGTTCCTAAATGTTTTTACTTCTATGCCGTTTTATACTATATATATATATCTATACTAATAAAAGGCAAAGCCCTCACTGACACTTACAAAAGTTAAGCAGGTTTCATTTCGAAATTCTACACGTAACGGTCATAACGGTCGATAACGGTCAACAACATCCGCCATGTTGAACTTTCTTATTTATGGCCCCATCTTCACGAAATTTGGTAGGTGGCTTCCATGCGCTAACCAAAACCGATGTACGTACTTATTTCGGTGGTATGATACCACTGTCAGCCGCCATATTGAATTTTCAAAACGTCACTAATTCTCCAACTTCCCGTGTAGGTAGAAGGCTAAAATTTGCGAGGCCCATTCATTACAGCTTACTTACAAAAGTTAAGCAGGTTTCATTTCGAAATTCTACGCATAACGGTCAACAACGTCCGCCATATTAAACTTTCTTATTCATGGCCCCATCTTCACGAAATTTGGTAGGCGGCTACCATGCGCTAACCGTAACCAATGTACATACTTATTTCGGTGGTATGACGCCACTGTCAGCTGCCATATTGAACTTTCCAACATCACTAATTCTCCAACTTCCCGTGTAGGTAGAAGGCTGAAATTTGGTACTTATTTCGGTGGTATGATGCCACTGTCGGCCGCCATATTGAACTTTTAATGGAAACCGATGTACGTACTTATTTCGTTGGTATCACACCTCTGTCGGCCGCCATATTGAACTTTCCAACATCACTAATTCTCCAACTTCCCGTGTAGGTAGAAGGCTGAAATTTGGCAGGCTCATTACTTACTTACAAAAGTTTAGCAGGTTTCATTTCGAAATTCTACGCGTAACGGTCATAACAGTCAACAACGTCTGCCATGTTGAACTTTCTTATTTAAGGCCCCATCTTCACGAAATTTGGTAGGTGGCTTCCCTGAGCTAACCGAAACCAATGTACGTACTTATTTCGGTGGTATGACGCCACTGTCAGCCACCATATTGAACTTTCCAACGTCACTAATTCTCCAACTTCCCATGTAGGTAGAAGGCTGAAATTTGGCAGGCTCATTCCTTACAGCTTACTTACAAAAGTTAAGCAGGTTTCATTTTGAAATTCTACGCGTAATGGTCATAACGGTCAACAACGTCCACCATGTTGAACTTTCTTATTTATGGCCCCATCTTCTCGAAATTTGGTAGGCTTCCCTGCACTAACGAAACTAATGTACATACTTTTTTGGTGGTATGATGCCACTGTCAGCCGCCATATTGAACTTTTCAACAGTCTTTGTTACTTATGGGCCCATCTTCAAGAAATTTGGTACACGGGTTCCCAACGCTAACTGAATCCTACTTACGTACATATATACGTCCATAGCCTGCAGCTCAGTCACCGTGTGAGGTGGTGTTGGGTCCCCCATCCCAATGCCTCCCACGTTGTTGGCTACCTGCCTATATAAGACCATCCGTCGCTCCGGTCTCTACATTCCCTTCCTTGCTTCGCCACAAGATTTACGTCTCCCTACTGATAACTACAGCCTTTTTGTTTAATCCACGGCTTCTCCACTGTTTTATTGTTTGTTTATTACAATTATAGTTATTGTATAGGTATTTTAGACTTACTTTACATTGTTCTGGTACACATTTCCTTTATCATTCCAACCCCCATTACCATGTCTATTGAGGTGATCACTATTGATCAAAGAACTGTCACTTACCGAGTGGTTTCCATGCCCGGAGATGGCACCTACCTTTTCCATTCTCTTTGTTACATATTGCACGGCCATATCAGGCTCACTCTTGATATCCGGAGGAACATTGTGTCTTATGTGTTGAATGACTGGGACAGGTTCAAGGTGTGGACTGATGACGGTACAGGAGATAATTATACTACACAGGAGCACTATAAGAGTGAAATGCTTAAGCCCTTCACCTATGGTTCTGCATGTGAGTTGATGGCTGCCGCTGAATTGTTCGGTTGTCGCTTTCAAGTGTACCGAAATAGCCAAACACTTTACAACTTTCGACAACTGCCAATGCCTCTTAAACATTTTAGATTCACAGGTGACGATTTCAGTATTGGACACTTTGATATTTATGAATGTTTAAACTCTCAAAAGCTGGATGTGATTTTATCGATGAAACCGGTTGTGTGCTTACAACGCTTGACAGATGCCGAATGTCACTTCAACACAACAAGTCCTGCAAATACTGTCGTAATTGAAACAAACCATAAAACTCAAACCGATTATGACAGCAGCAATCCAAGCTGTCAGATTTGAGACAAGATTACTGTTCACATGGCCAACTGTAAGTTGCATGCTCAAGAGTAACCTCAGCGCACAGCCGTCATATTATATATATATATATATATATATATATAAGGTGCATGAGGATGTGAAATCTATACTAATAAAAGGCAAAGCCCTCACTCACTCACTCACTCACTGACTCACTGACTCATCACTAATTCTCCAATTTCCCGTGTAGGTAGAAGGCTGAAATTTGGCAGGCTTATTCCTTACAGCTTACTTACAAAAGTTGGGCAGGTTTCATTTCGAAATTCTACGCATAAGGGTCATAACTGGAAGCTATTTTTCCCCATATAATGTAATGGAGTCTTGAGTTGGAGATGGCGTGGGGGAGTTTAGTGTGACATCATCACGCCTCCTACGTAAGTGCGTAGAGAACAAGGAAGAACTCCAAACAGCGATGAGCACAAAGCGCCATTTCACAATTGAGAAGGCAGAAAAACATTATGAAGCAAATGATGCATACAAGCATATTCATAAGTACAGCTACTGCGGAAACAAAGCACGGCGTGAACCGTAAGTTTATATTAAATTAAGTTCATAGACAGGCTGCCACTAGCGTTTGTAATTTAGTGCCTGCCCATATAAGGCCGTCCATCAGCGGCAATCCAATACAAACACTGCGGTAAATGTTCACGGGTGAAGGACTGTGCTTATGCAGAGGAAGATGAGATGGTCAGGGTGGTGTTTGGCACAAACTCATTGAAACTGCGAGAGAAACTTTTAAGTGCGGGTCTTAGCTGACATTACGAGATGGCACCAGTACAGCTGGGAACCTTGATGCAAGAACACCAAGCGGCTCCGTGAACTGGCGCAATGCACAGACAAAAGCAACAGTTCCAAAGAGTGCTGAACAAAACCGAATTACACAATTGAGAAGGCAGCAAAAAATATGAAGCGTCTTATACATACAATCATATTCATAAGTGCAGCTACTGCGGAAACAAAGCACCGCGGTGGAAAAAGTGAATGTCCTGCTAAAGGAAGACAGTGTAAAAAAACCCGTGCATGCAGTTTGTCACATCACAGATAAAAGGAAGGCGAGCTGTTTATTGATGCAGTAAGGAACTAATCGATGAATGAAACCTCTTATCTTTACAGCGATTGACAAACACGGAATGTAACTTGAACACATCCTACAAATACGAGCCTGATTGAAAGAAATAATGATAATCAAATCCTTGATGACAGCAACATTCAATAACACTCACAAAACAATTACTGTATATTGACAATCATGTTACGTTATTTTTAAAATGTTCCCTTTTCTTTTCATAACTTCTACTTCTCCACTGCGATACGGGTATATATATATAAATGTATATATATACCCGATCTACAATACATACTTTAGCATAGACAAGCCACGCTGTGGCTAATTGTAGAGTCTTAAGCCTCTAACGCCGACATTGAGGTTGATTCGAGAGGGTGTACTGACTATGTCGCGCTACCGATTCATTTTACCTTAGCATCTCCTTGGTTTGGGGCGTATGAAAAATATTAGGTTAGCAGAATCATGTTACGTTATTTTTAAAATTTTCCCTTTCTTAGCACAAGCACAGCTGAGAAGCTTCGATGCATGTACTCCATAGCAGCGTTAAAAATAGCGCATTTAATCACACTTTCAATTCCAAGCAAGCGGGAACTTTTGTCAATGCATGATTTCCTGGTACATCCATTACACTGATGCACACATCACAGCTACAAAAATGTTAGAGTCGGAATAAAGCGCGTTCCTCGACTGATCATTTCGACTACCGGCGAAGCCTTGATAAAAGCATGGTTTTGTGCACACTGAAAAGCAAGCAAAATTAGATGCATTACAGAAGCGGACTTTGTGGCTCTTACTGGGGATCATTGGACTTCCGTGACCGTTAGTAATTCTAAATACATCTAATTACAAAATGTTCAATGATCACACTGTTTTAGCCTAATGTACAAAATAATTTTGGCTAATGTTACTCAGAGTTTAAAGAGTAAGCTGGTCAAATTACCTTTTATGTTTCTGACTTATTTTTTAAGAAGAAAAACTGCACTTTATGTTGAAATTTTGGTTATTATTATTTAAAGACAATACTATTCTGAAAATGTACTTAAAGTACTTAAACTACCACTTTATTTTTAAGTCTGCCCAATTTTAACCAGGGATGATATTTTTGTTTCTGTTTTGAATTCAAATGCAGTTTAAAGCTTTTTTCAGAAATTAAAACAGCTTCAGTTTACAATATTCATGTCCATGTCTATTATTTGATTCTGTAAGCCCACTAAAACCGTTTTAAATTAAAAAAAAACATTTGCGATTTGGGGCAAATTCGTGTCGATTACATACGATTAATCAAGATTAATTCTTACACAGCCTCTAATTAATTGGATTAATTTTTTAATCGAGTCCCACCTAATATATATATATGTAGATATATATATGTAGATTTGTATATATATGTGTATATACAGTATATATGTAGATATGTATATGTTGTATATACAGTATGTATATATGTGTGTGTATATATACAGTATATATATATATATATATATATATATATATATATACCAGCAACACTCATGACAATGACAAAACAATTACATTGTCAATCATGTTACGTTATTATTAAAATGTTTCCTTTTCTTTTTACTTCTCAGCTGCCAATCGCAGGGTATTTTGCTATATATATATATATATATATATAATATATATAGATATATATATATATATATAATATAAATAGATAGATATGACAACAACACTCATATCAATGACAAAACAATTACATTAACCATCATCTTACGTTATTTTTAAAATGTTTGCTTTTCTTTTTCATAACTTCTTTAACACACTACTTCTCCGCTGCGAAGCGCGGGTATTCTGCTAGTGTTAAATAAAATCAACACAGATTTTGCAGAACAGAAATTAATTCACGTAAAAATAGCCCAAGATTAGAGTTTTGTTTTTTTATTTCGATAAGTTTAGTCTAAATAGAATTAAAAAAAAAGGTTAAATGTTAATCTAATAAAATGTAAAAGGCTTCCACTAACATAACTAACAACTACTATGATTTGCATTTACTCCCATTAATTTACTCTAGCTATAAACCCTTACCTTAATTACCACTTTCCCAACTATAAAAAATAGTTATTTTAAGTTATTTCCATAATCTATACTAATAAAAGGCAAAGCCCTCACTCACTCACTCATTGACTCACTCACTCATCACTAATTCTCCAACTTCCCGTGTAGGTAGAAGGCTGAAATTTGGCAGGCTCATTCCTTACAGCTTACTTACAAAAGTTGGGCAGGTTTCATTTCGAAATTCTACACGTAATGGTCATAACTGGAACCTATTTTTTCGTCCATCTACTATAATAGACTTCTGCTCGATGCCTGTGGGAGGCGGAGTTACGCCTCCCACGTAATTTAGTGCCTGCCCATATAAGGCCGTCTGTCAGCGGCAATACAATAGAAACACTGCCGCTAAATATTCACGGGTGAAGGACTGTGCTTATGCAGACGAAGATGAGATGGTCAGGGTGGTGTTTGGCAGAAACTCGGCGAAACTGTGAGAAAAACTTTTAAGTGCCGGGTCTTAGCTAACATTACATACTGCCGTGGACATCGCACGAGATGGCACCAGCACAGCTGGAAACCTTCGATGCATGTACACCGAGCGGCTTACGTGAAATGACGCAGTGCACAGACAAAAAGCAACAGTTCCAAAGAGTGCTGAACAAAAACCGAATTACACAATTGAGAAGGCAGCAAAAAAATATAAAGCGTGTGATACATACAAGCATATTCATAAGTGCAGCTACTGCGGAAACAAAGCACACGGTGGAAAAAGTCAATGTCCCGCTAAAGGAACACAGTGTAAAAAAAAACCTGTGCATACAATGTGTCACATCTCAGATAAAGAGGAAGACGAGCTGTTTATTGATGCAGTAAGAAACAAATTGATGAATGAAACCTGTTATCTTTACAACGATTGACAAACACGGAATGTTACTTGTACACATCCTACAAATACGAACCTGATTGAAAGAAATAATGATAATCAAATCCTTGATGACAGCAACAGTCCTAACACTCACAAAACAATTAATGTATATTGACACTCATGTTACGTTATTTTTAAAATGTTCCCTTTTCTTTTTCATAACTTCTTTAACACACTACTTCTCCGCTGCGAAGCCCAGGTATATATATATATACCCCGATCTACATCCGCTCAAATATATAAACCACACACCGACGACAAGGTTCGATTCCCGAGAGGGGGTGCACTGAGTATGTACGCGCGCTTCCCGATTCATTTTACCTTCGTATAAAAAAATATGCGGTTAACGGATTGCCAATTGAAGCTTTATGAATAATGCATACTTTATTCGCCATCAATGACTGTTTTGGTAAAGCCATAATCAGTGTATTCATTAGATGAACGGTAAAAAAGTAAGAGCGAGGGGAGGGTGACTTATTGAGGCACTCAGGCAAAACCACAATGGCACGCGGGCTCGATGTACTGTACTGTAGTGCGCGTCAACTCGATCTGAATTGCGCGATCACATTCGAAAAAATATATCTTTTCAAGTTCTATTTACTCCATATGTGCCAAACATATGTGTAATTATATCCGGCCTGCGAGATCATTTTATATACTGTATTATTGTTATTAATGGCCCAGGGATATGAAGCGCTGGTAACATAATAAACTACAGATCCCATAATGCAGCGCTTCAGCTGCCTTGCCGAACACTTACCGTGTTAATCAAGTCTAGCTTATGATGCTGCAAGTTATTGCGAAGCTAGCCCACGCGATGCCGAAGAGAAAAGTTGATTCTGAAAATAGAGCCTTTAAAAACCGATGGGAGGCTGAGTATATGTTTATTGACATTGCCGGTAAACCCGTGTGTCTCATTTGTGGAGCTAATGTGGCTGTAATTACTGAATTTAATCTAAGACGGCACTATGAGACAAAACATCAGGATAACCTGAAAGACCTGAATGCAATTCAGAAGATACAGAAAACAGAAGAATTAAATAAGAATCTGACACTTCAGCGGACGTTTTTACCCGTGCACAATCACAAAGTGGTTTCAAGTGAAGCTGCTTTTATGGGAGACACAAATGCACCAGTGCAACTTGCCCCACTTTCTCTGTTGCCAAGTAATGTTGAACCAAGTCGGCACAACGGTGTTCCCAAATACGCACTTTGCTGATAAACTGAGTGCACTGCACACCGAGTTCGCACGCCGCTTTGGTGACTTTAAAGAACAAAAAAAATATTCTGAGTTCTTTCGCAACCCATTTGCCGTCGATGTGGAAACTGCACCTGTGCAGATTCAGATGGAGGTGATTGAGCTGCAGTGTAATGGCACACTGAAGGCAAAGTACGATACTGCAGGGCCCGCAGTTTATTCACTCCATTCCCGCAGAAATGCTCCAGCTCCGTCTACATGCGGCTCGAACCTTGTGCATGTTTGGTAGCACATATCTGTGTGAGAAGCTCTTCTCAGTGATGAAGACTAACAAAACAGCACACAGGAGTCGCCTCACTGATGAGCACCTGCAGTCCATCCTGAGAATCTCCACAACACAGAACCTCACACCAAACAGAAACGAACTTGTTGCCAAAAAAAGATGCCAGGCGTCCAGCTCTGATAAAATGACATATGAGCAAAGACAACTTAATGATTTGATTTGTTATTGCTGAAAAGAACACATTTTATTTATATTTCCAGGTTTTGTTATGCACCATGTTCATATTTGAATTTATATAATTTTGACAGGATATATTTTTATGGAGAGCAAAATCTTTTAGGATATTTAAAATTTAAGTTTATTTTTTATATAAAATTACATAAGAGTAAAGAAATTTGAATGTTTGTTCTTTTAACGTTTACTTTATTTCTAACTTGTATAATTTAGACAGGATATATTTTTATGGAGAGCAAAATATTAAGTTAAGTTATTTAAGGTTTGAGTTGATTTATTCCGGAATAATATTCCTGTCTGTTTTTATTCATATTTATGTTCAAAAAAGTTAAGTTTTAAAAGTTTAGTTTTATTGTGTTCAATAAATGTTTATCCTGTTCGGCCCTCGACCTAAAGTGTGTTTTGGATTTTGGCCCCCTGTGCAATTGAGTTTGACACCCCTGATTTAGTCGACACAAATATCTTTGGTTGGAATGTAAGGCGAATTTACTCTTTACATTTGTATGGTGAAGAAAAATGTATGCAATGATGCCTACATTTAACTTACATTCCTACCAAAGATATTTCTGTCGACTAAATAAAAATTCCTTCTATTTAAAATTTAAATAGAACTTGAACAGATACTGATAGTTCATAATATCCACGCAGACTTGCACGTAAGAGCGGAGTCATCGTTTTAACAAACAGCGTATTGCACTGATACGAAATAGCCTGCCCATTTAATTATTTAGGAATGGATAAATAAATTAAGATTTTGTACAAATGATGTTTTTCATTTTTCTTCCTTGATGGATTCTGCCACCCCCAGCAACAGTTGCTTGCACCCCAAAGAGTGTATGTATGTGTGTGTGTATATATATATATATACATATATATACAGTATGTTTGTGTGTATATGTATATATGTAGATATGTATATATGTAGATATATATATATGTATATATATGTGAGTGTGTATATGTCTATATGTATATATGTATGGATATGTATATATATGTTTATATGTGTGTGTGTGTGTGTACAGTATATATATATATATATATATATATATATATATATATATATATATATATATATATATATATATATATATGACAGCAACACTCATCACTCACAACAGTGACAAAACAATTACATTGAAAATCATGTTACGTCATTTTCAAAATGTTTCCTTTTCTTTTTCATTACTTCTTTAACACACTATTTCTCCGCTGCGAAGTGCGGGTATTTTGCTAGTAAAACATAAAAGAGAATCAGTGGCACCCACTTTTCACAGTTGTTTAACCTATAACTTATTAAACATAACATTGCCATGTAGAGCTCATCATAAAAAATAGGATCACTTAAGTGTAAGCCATTTAGAAATATCTGATTACACAGAAATAACAAAGCACCAACATAATCATTCTACGCATGTATTCACCCCAATGGCATTAGAGGCAATCGTCTACTGTACCTATCATTTTACTTTTGGTCTTAAATTAAACATACTATACTAAAAATGGATGATTTTGTTTTAAAGAGCTATACTAAATTAGTGTAAATGAATACAGTAGGTGACAATTATAACATAACCATACAGCTAAATTCTTAATCCTGATACCAAATTCCAAACTGTAATGAAGTACCAAATAATTTGCGGAAATATCAGCTTTGTGAAGTGATGAAAAATTAACAGTATAAAAATTAGTCTAGCTATAAGTGTGATCTAAGTATCATATTATGAACATTATATTGACAAGAAATAAGATGAAAAGGGATGTGATTATTTCACTTGCCTCATCTGGGTGTCTTTCCATGTAGTTAAAGGTATACTCATCAGCATTCATCAGCTGGAAGTTTTGTCCATAAAAGCATACTCTAGCCCCCACATATAGATCCTCTGCCTTAAAGTATTCTGAGAGCTCACTCTTGAAAAGTTCTTGATCTGGCTTCTTGATCCGATTTCTTTCCAAAAACTTTCCTCCAATTACACCTGATAATAAAACCAAAGAAAAAAATGAAGGTAGCTGGTAAATGTGTTATTTTGAGACATGACTTATGAGTCTACCTGTTGATAAAAAAGTATAGCTATAATATGGTTGAGTCCATTGTGGGGGGCATTGAAACTGCAATGTTCCTAACTTACCAGCTGGTTTACGTCCATTCAATTAAACTCAAACAACTGATCATATCAAATAATATAGCGGGATGTTGCACCTTAATGAATCAATCTGTTAGTCTTTAGTCTGGAAATAACTTTTACTTTACCTCCAGCCAGGCTCTAAATAGTTTTAAATAAAGACTCAGATCTACCAAAGTGCTGGTTAGTGATTAAGGGCCTAAACTTGACAAGAGACGTGACAAAGAAGGAAAATATTTCCCAAGGATAGGGAGATATGAGAGAGTGTGGTCAAAAAGCCAGAAAGGCAAAAATCCCAATTGCCAAAGCCCAATATGTACACCATAAACCAAAGTCCAAAATAAACATATCAAAAATTCTGACTCCCTAAAATGATTTGAAACAACTAAAGCACAATGTTTCTTTTTTAGAATATTCAGAAAGTTGGACACTGAAAGCAGTGCACTGCCATTTTATATATGGTGGAAAGTAATGGCTTAATACATCACATGACACCCCACATCATGTGACCAGTAGTGTTTCAAGTGATATTCGCTGAAGTGTTTTTTGCAGCAAATAGGCTGTATTCACCAAATATTTTCCTGAAAATTTGCCATACGGACAGCTTAGACAAGCTTTTTTTCCCTGAGCCCCATGATGCTTTATGAGGCCATCTTGGCATCAAGAGCTATAGCAGCCATGCACAGAACTTTGAAGCACATGTGTACTGTAAAGTCACTGCCCATTCTACTTTGTGCACCCCACATGCAATTAAAACAAAAAAAAAAGTACAGTAATCCCTCGCTATATCGCACTTCGACTTTCGCGGCTTCACTCTATCGCGGATTTTATATGTAAGCATAACTAAATATATAACGCAGATTTTTCGCTGCTTCGCAGGTTCTGCGGACAATGTATTTTAACTTCCTGTACATGCTTCCTCAGTTGGTTTGCCCAGTTGATTTCATACAAGGGACGCTATTGACGGATGACTGAGAAGCTAACCAATTAGAGCACACAGTTAAGTTCTCCTGACTGAGAAGCTAACCAATCAGAGCACGCAGTTAAGTTCCTGTGTGCTGAATGCAGTGTTAACCAGGAAGTCTCGTCTCGCTCATTCAGCATCAACGTGTTTCGCAGTGTAAAGAGTTAACTTTTGTGCTCTTTTGTGCTTATCTTTGTGCATAGTCAAGCCCTTCATTATGGCTCCAAAACAATCTGCTACTGCTTCAGGGGCCGTGCCCAAGCGCCAACGGAAGATGTTAATGATTGCAGAAAAGGTAAACGTTTTGCATTTGTTGAAGGAAGGGAAAAGCTACACTGCTGTAGGACGCCATTACAGCATCAATGAGGCTACGAATCTTTTTATTTAAAAAGTAGGAAATGAATATAAGATCTATGGCCGCAGTGTCCTTTTAACCAGGGTGCAAAACGAGTTGTAAGTGGATGTAATAAGGTAGTAGTCTGGATGGAATCTGCTTTAGGGATTTGGATTGAAGACTGCCAGAAGAAGAACAACAGCGGTGCTACACAATCGCCTGAAGTGGCTCCTTTAAAAGAGCTGTAACGCTCTCCTTTGTTGTGCAGTAAAATTAAACTAATTGTTATCGGACAAGTCATCGTGTTATTGTTGGTGAGTAACCATAATTAATTTTCTACTTACAGTACTTAGTACATGTACGTACATTTAGTGTCATTGTACACACATTTACTGTATGCTATTTTTCTTGCATTATACGTATTTATTGCTGGTGGCCTGTCTATCGTAATGGCTGAAACATATGTGATATCGGAGACACTCGATCTTTAAAATAATATTTAGGTTTTACTGTATATAAACAGTGTGTATATGCATACTTTCAATGAATCTTACCTAATATCTAAGAGAATACAAAGGGATTATGCTGTATAACTCTGCAGGGAATATTTATAAACAGTGTGGGAGAGTCTATAAGGGCTTAAAATATATAAAAATAACCATACAAACATATGGTTTCTACTTCGCAGATTTTCACCTATCGCGGGGGGGTCTGGAACGCAACCCCCGCGATCGAGGAGGGATTACTGTATTTTCATTTGAGAGGTACATTAGCTGACCATAATGAGAATATTATGAGTACTGCCATTGGATATATTACATGGATCCTTGGGCATACTCTCACTTCCTTGCTCACTCTCCGATGCACAGCGCCACATGGCTAATTTTATATGCTGGCTGAATGCATGCATAATTAGCCACAGGCTGCAAATACAAGTCAAAATAAGCCTAAAAGGAACCCTCCATTGCCACCTCCTTAATCAGAAAACACATGAGACCCTGCAAAATAATGAAAGATTTATCATCATTTGCAAGGAGTTTCTGTCTTCTTGTTGGAAGAAGATAGATCAGAAGCAGAAAATGAGACATTCCAGCTGCTCCCAGAATCAGTCATATGCTGCTGCTTTGTGGCACTGCCAATGTGTGCCTGATAACTAGATCTGTGGATAGGTGATGGTAGGCAGTGCGGCGGCAGCTTGCAGTGTCCTCTCTGGACCAAAATAATGTTTTAGTGTAGCATTTGTTACTTTGTTTTTTTTCCCGCTTTTCAGTAGTACATAGACATCAGAACAACTAGTGTCCATGTATATGAGACGCTTGTCTGCTACTGATATTCATATAAAAACATAAAGAGTGATCTGCGGGACAATCTGTGCGACCTCGGTCTGCTCCAAGAACCGGACCTTCAGCCCCCAGCATGGCTGAGGGAGAGGCACAAGGAAGCGGTGCACGAGTAAGCTGAGACGTGGGAAGCAAGCGGGAGTCCGTGCTAGGCTAAAAGCTAACCCTAGCTGGCCGGCGCTTCCATCCATATTACTTTCTAATGTCTGCTCCCTGGGCAAAAAAATTGGACTGCATCCGACTCCAGCAAACTACCCAGTGAGAGTTTAGAGACTGTTGTGTCTTTGTTTTTACGGTTCAGCGACAGAGTTCCGGATGCTGCCATTCAGCTAAATGGGCTAGCTGCGTTTCGAGCCAACAGAAATGCTACTCTGTGCGGTAAGACTTGCGACGGTGGTCTGTGTGTTTATATCAACATGGAATGGTGCAGTAACTCTGTGCTTGTTTCTAGCTACTGCTCACCGCTAGTGGAGCTCGCGATTGTTAAATGTAGAACCTTTTATTTGCCTCTGGAATTCACCACCATCCATATAATCGGAGTTTACATACCCCCCAGTGCTAATGCTAAGGAAGCGCTCTAGGAACTGTACTGCGCCATCCCAAACATACATACAGGACACACACCCGGATGGACTGGTTATTGTTACTGGAGATTTCAATCATGCAAATCTCAAGTCAGTGCTCCCTAAATTCCATCAGTTTGTGGACTTTGCAACGAGAAGGACGAACATGCTGGATCTTATTTATACAAACATCCCTGCCGCGTACCGGGCGGAGCCCCTCACCCACTTCGGAAACTCAGATCACATCTCTGTCTTGTTAATTCCAGCATACAGACCGCTCATCAGACACACCAAACCGGTTCTGAAGCAGGTGAGAACCTGGCCAGCAGAAGCCATTTCTGCTCTTCAAGACTGTTTTAAGTGCACTGACTGGGACATGTTTAAAGAGGCTGCAACCAACAGCGACTGTATCACCTTGGAGGAGTACACGTCATCAGTGACCAGCTACATCAAGAAGTGCATTGATGATGTCACTGCATGCCCCAACCAGAAACCGTGGATTACAGAGGAACTGTGTGTGCTACTGAGGACCCAGTACTCTGCCTTCAGGGAAGGTGATGAAATCGCCCTGAGAACAGCGAGGGCCAAACTATCCCGCACCATCAGAGCAGCAAAGCACACACACACCCAGAGAATCCATGGACTCTTCCTACATGACATAGACGCACAGAGCATGTGGAAAGGCATCCAGGCTATCACTAATTACAGGACAACACCATCCTCCTGTGACAGTGACGCCTCCCTTCCAGATGTGCTGAATAACTTCTATGCACAGTTTGAAGCAAAGAACAACGTGGTGATGAGGAAGCCCACATCTCCTCCTAGCGACCAGGCATTAAATCTGACTGTGGCCAATGTGAGAAATACTTTACGAAGAGTCAACCCACGGAAGGCTGCAGGACAAGACAATATTCCTGGCAGGGTACTAAGGGAATGTGCAGACCAGCTGGCAGACATTTTTACTGACATCTTCAACATCTCCCTGAGCACCGCCATCGTCCCAACCTGCTTCAAAACCACCACCTTAGTTCCCTTGCCAAAAAAGTCACAAGTGTCCAACCTCAATGACTACCGTCCCATTGCACTCGCACCCATCATTATGGAGTGCTTCGAGAAGCTTGTCAAGAGGCACATCAAAACCCTGCAGTCCCCCTGACTGGACCCCCTGAAGTTTGCTTACCGCCGGAACCATTCAACAGATGATGCAATAGCCACCACTCTCCATCTGGCTCTCGCTCATCTGGATAATAAAGACACATACGTTCGAATGCTGTTTATCGACTTCAGCTCAGCATTCAACACAATCATTCCTCAGCAGCTAACGGAAAAGCTGAGCCTTCTGGAACTGAACACCTACCTCCGTAACTGGATTCTGGACTTCCTGACTGAGAGACCACAGTCAGCCAGGATTGGAAAAAACATCTCCAGAACCATCACACTGAGCACTGGAGCCCCTCAAGGCTGTGTGCTCAGTCCATTACTGTTCACATGGCTGACTCATGACTGTGCAGCAACGCACAGCTCTAATCACATCATAAAATTCGCCAATGTAACGACTGTGGTGGGTCTCATCAGCAACAACGAGTCAGCATACAGAGAGGAGGTGCAACGGTTAATGGACTGGTGTAAAGCCAATAACCTGTCTCTGAATGTAGACAAAACAAAGGAGATGATTGTTGACTTTAGGAAGACTAAGAGTGACCATCTGCCACTGAACATTGACTGCTCCACTGTGGAGGTCATCAATAGCATCAAATACCTGGATGTCCACCTCGAAAGAACCTCACCTTGTCCCACAACACCCGCTATTTAGCCAAGAAAGCCCAGCAGTGGCTCCACTTCCTGCGAAGGCTGAGGAAAGCCCATCTTCCACCAGCTATTCTAATAACATTGTACAGAAGAACCATAGAGCGCATCCTGAGCAACTGCATCACTGCAAAGCCCTACAACAGATAGTGAAGACAGCTGAGAAGATCATCGGTGTCTCTCTTCCCTCCATTATGGACATTTACACTATATGCTGCACCTGCAAAGCCACCAGCATTTTGAATGATCCAATACACCCTTTGCATTCACTGTTTACACTCCTGCCATTGAGAAAAAGGTACTGAAGCATTCTGGCCCTCACCATCAGAATGTATAACAGTTTCTTCCCCCAAGCACTCAGACTCCTGAACACTCATGGACCAGACTGATATCTGATACATGTGTTCTGTTCTGCAGTGTTGCACATGTTTGCATATTTGACTCACATGCACCTTGTTATATATTATGTTTCTTTATGTTATGTGTCATGGATTCTTCGTTATCCTGTGTTTTATGTAGCACCATAGTCCTGGAGGAACATTGTTTCGTTTCACTGTATGCTGTACTAATGTATATGGATGAAATGACAATAAATACTCTTGAATATTGAATCTCTGTGAGCGTAAAATATATACTACAGTATATATATATATATATATATATATATATATATATATATATATATAAATATATATATATATATATATATATATATATATATATATATATATATATTTACTTATTGGGAGGGTTGGCATCAGGAAAGGCATTTAGCTGTAAAAACAAATCACACCAAAACCTTTATTGGAGAATTGTAGGCAAAAAATAGCTACCTCATGTAAAAATGAGAATAATTACAGAAGAAGAAGATTGCTAGCTAGTAGGCATTTGTTGTATTGTGTTTGTTGTTATTACTCCATCTGCATCTCACAGCCCAAGTCGCAATAATCGGTCCAGCATAGTTGCCAGACACTCTCTTAGCCCTCAGTTACACTTAAAAAATCACAACACAATTATAATCCACTCATCAATTAGTTCAGTTCTTCCTTCCCTATTCCAGTGTGAGTTGTGAAGCAGTAAGCAACACCCTGCTTCCAGAAAGAGGGAAGAATTGTATAATTAGGAGTATTCATTGCATATTGTGGCTAATTGTTGGATCATTGGAAGGTGCTTCGGAAGAATATTTATTTTTTATTCCAAAAACATCTGGGGCCTAATGTATAACAACATGCGTAGAATTCACACTAAAACATGCGTACAGACAAAACTGGAAATGTGTGTACGCAAAAAAAAAAAAGACAGTTGCATAAAACTGTGCATAAGCAAAGTTCCACGTGCTTCCCCTTTAAAAATCCCAATGAACATGAAATTTAATGTACATGCACGTGCCTACAGCTCCACCCTGACTCCTCTCAGAATTTTGCATATTTGAATATGCAAATCAATATAAATAGCCTCTTCCATTCAGTGTTTTGTTAAAAGACAATGGCAAAGCACATGAAAAAAAGAATTTCCGCAAATGCTAAGTGAAGGCAAGGAAAAATATTGTTGGTTTAAGCAGTGGTATAAGCAATAAATGGAAACTGATGGAGTGATACAGAGTGGAGGAGTCACTCAAAAGTTCCAGTTCAGAAAATCATTCACTGCTCAAAATAAAAAAGAAGTGGTTAGATGTCAAAGTTGACGTGAAAAGGTGAGTCGCAGCCCAATGTCTGTTTATTCTGTTTTAGATAATATAAAAAAACACTGACTACCGTGCCGAGGATGTGACTCCAGGTGGTGAAGGTGCTGCTGTGCCCTGCACATCAGTGTAAGGAAATCTTATATATCTGGATGACAAGTAGATAATACCATCCTATACAGCTGGCATGGCGCGACTCAGTGATATTTGTGAAATACCAATCAGTCAGCAATAATAATAAATAATTACTCAAAGTCTACCTTTGTAAAACTGGTGCCAGTTTAGCACACAGCTCCAAGAAGATAGCTCTTGGAAATCGAAATTTACTTAGAAGCCACTCATCATCATCTATAAATATGCGCGCTCTTCTAATTTTTGCATTTGTGATGTCTTCTAACAACGCTAAAGCAGCTATGGTAGTTGGAACAGTTTGGCCATTCCATGCACTATTATGTTGTTACAGAATGATTACAATAAAGTGTGGCGGAAGTACCTGCTGCGCACCCAGAAGCACTCCGGGTGTCCCTGGTCTTCTTCCCCCCAGCACTTCCGGGTGTGGCGGAAGTGCTGAGGGCTAGGGCTCCTCAGGCAGTGGGTGCCTCCTGACGGTGATCACGGGCCCCTATAGGGTTGAGCTTCCAAGCTCAGCTCCCGTGGTCCCCAACCCCACCAGGGCGGTCGCCCCCATGTGGTCTGGGGGAGGTGTAAACCCTCCTCCGGTCCTCCTGGGAATCCCGGCTGGGTACCAGCCACCTGTGACAATATATATATATATATATTTTTGTGTCTTAAGTTCCAGGGTTTGTGGTCACAACAGATAATACTTAATTACATTACAGGTAAAATTCCATTACAACGAACTCCCAGGGACCTAAAAAATATTTTGTTACAATGAAAATTTCGTTGTAATGAGATTTTGTATTTGTTACTATAGTGCCCTATTTAACTTGTGCCCAAGCATTTCCAATCATTTCAATAGCTTCTTTTGTGTTAATTTTTATCTCCTCCTGCCTACAAGGTATGCTGACGAGAATTTTTCTCAGCATTTCCTTGCGATAATACACTTTCCTGAAGCGCGATTGCAGCGTCTTCGGAAGATTGGTTGTCTGTTGCCGGGACAGGGCAAAAACAGGCTCATAGTACTGCAGTGACACAGAAGCAAATCATAAAAGATCGGGGTCGCGCTGTAAGTCCCTGTCTTGCACCCCAAAACACGAGGCTGAGCCTCAGTACTTTAGGAAAACCAACTTTATTCAGCTTGAAACAGGAACGGCAGACTTATTTATTGTAGCATGATCTGCCACTCTGCTATACACAGACACAGCAGTCAGGCTGCATCACCCATCGATATCTTTTCTGTTTGCTCTGGCGGAGAGACACAGCATAGCTGAGAGACACAGAATATCTTTGAGCTGGCTGTTGCCCCGGCAGCAGATAAACAGTCTTCCATAGACGCGGAGATCGGACTTCGTGACGCTCTTCAAAGTGTCGTCCAGTTAGGGGAGGTCCCAAGAGAGTTTACAAACCTCACATTTTCTTGAATGAGTGCCGCATTAATAGGAATGTTTCTTGAACGAGCATCTCTGAACCACATAAAAACTGCTTTTTCGACGTCTTCAAATACAGCAGTTCACATACGTTTGCAACCTGAGATTTTCTTTCCTTTTTTTGCTTGGTCTTTCAAGAAAGCAGACAACAATTCGTGTCTGCCGTTTCTATAGAAGGGTGACAATGAGTTAAATTCCAATGGATGCTTTTTAAATGTTGATGAGAAATAATCAAAAGGTATCACTGAAAACCAAACGATACAAAAAGGACAAAAAAAAAAAACAGTACAAGGAAAGTTCGAAGAAAGAAAAAAAATGACAATGTTTCTGTTTGGGGACCATTGTGCACAACTGAGCTGCTCTGCAGATGATTCATTCAGGCATTTCAAGGTCTTTGGGGCACTTCGTTATAATGAAAGTATCTGCTGAATGTACTTCGTAGTAACCAGATTTCTATAGACTCACGTCATAATGGGAAACTGTCGGGACCATAAAAATACTTTGTTGTAATGAAAATTTCGTTGTAAAGATATTCGTTATAAGGAATTTTACCTGTATTACATTTATGTTTCTTCCATTCTTTTTGTATATTTTATTGCAAAGCAAAATCTTTTGGCCTTGAAAGCCCTTAAGGTATTTCTTATCCAGCATCTTTGTTGGGTGGGGGATGGATGTTGTTTTCCTATCCACTCTGGCCAATTGACCATAGATTTATGATCAAATTGAACACTAATTTTAACCATTAGTGACCTACATGTATACTACACATACAGTATGTGTAAAAGTGTGCTATATCAATAACTATTGTTATATAACCATTCTGTGTGTAATGCTAAATTGTATCAAACTCCAGGTGAGGGACCCATGATGGCCCAGTGGTTAATTTAGTGCCACTCACTCACAACACCAGTTGCCTGAGTTTAAATACCCCCTGTCAATATCTGCTTGGAGTTTACACTTTTGTCTATAAGGCAGGACTTTACTTCTGTTTTCAGAGGGAACTGTAGATGTATGCCATGCTTTCTAGGAGTTCTGTGGGTTAAACTTGAAGAGTAGAATGGGTACTCAGCACAGCAAGCAGGCTTTATACTGAAAGTTGCTTTGAACAGAAAAAAATAAACCTATATGCTGTGTGGAAGGAACACATACCTTTTTAACACTAGAATCCCTGAAGCCTACGAAAAAACTCATAATCCCTGCCCACCTTAAATCCCTTCTCACTTCTCCATTCAGCGTCTTTTGTTTTGTAAATGTGTTGATCAGCACAAGCAGTCTGCTATCCCATCCCCACCGCCGCCGCAGAAAGGGCAAAAAGCTCTTCAACCTCAATCCTTGTTTATCTGGGAGTGAGGCACCTGGAGCTGTGTAGGGTAAATAATATATCATTATTTGGAACACATGCATTTCATGAGTGTTCTGTGTCTACAAAGATCTATGTATGTGTAGGATCATAGAAAATGCAAGAAATGTTGAACACATACCTAAAAGACAAACTTCTTTCATGTTTTAGTACTAACAACAAAATTTTCACATGAATTATAAAATGTGTGAAGACTGAAGTCCAAATATCAAATAAACACTTTCACAAAAGGTACAAGTATAACAAAACAAGTGCGCTTTTATTCCCGAATATAACCGAAGAAAAATAAATCAAGTTAATTCGTTAGCATGACTGCTTTGGTAGTACAGCGTTAAGAACTGCTGACTCATAATCAACAGGTCGTGGGTTCAATCCTGGCCGCTTCCCAGAATTAACATTTGAAGAGTGAGCTGCTCATATTGTCACTATTATACAATAAAAACATACATTTGATTTGAGTCTGTAATGTAACCGGTGCAAATGTATGGTACTTGTAAAGGTTAGCATTTTTTTTATTCAGTTTTATTCTCTCAGTCGCATTCACGCTCCCCCCCGATCCAACACTACTGTTTTCAAATAAAGACGTGCTATAACAGAGGTGAACTCAGATAAGGATGAGGGTTCTACGTCGGAGAAAGAGAACCGAAGTCCTCCCCGCAAGAAAAGTCCACTCATACTGTATATAAGAACAATGCAGCTGCACCAGGCATAAAGGCGAAAGATGGCACCATCTTCCTCTGTTTGATCCACACTGGCATGCTCACAAATTACATGTGTACTGAAGTGACTTTAGCTGCAGGTGGAAGCTCCTGTCGCACCCTGCACAACTGTGTTTGATCTTATTCAGGGAAACATCCCAGTCACCCCACGGGAGAAAGACTTTTCAAGACTAAGGTCATAAAGCTTATGAAACCGTTTCTGGACAAAAGCAGAACCGTAACAACAGTTACGTGGACCATACACCTGCAGCTACCAAAGCAGTCGTATCAATGATGTACACTAACCCGATTTCTTTTTCTTCGGTTATATTTGTGACTAAAAGCGTACTTTTTGTTATATGTGTACCTTTTGTGAAAGTGTTTATTTGATATTTGGACTTCACACATTATACACTCCATGTCAAAATTTTGTTGTTAGTATTATAACATGAAAAAAGTTTCTACTTTAGGTATGTTCAACATTTCTTGCGTTTCTTGCATTTCCTACACTTTCCCAGATCGTTGTAAACACGGAATACACATAAAATGCATGTGTTCCAAGTAACGATATATTATTTACCCTATGCAACACAAGGACATCACACGTTGATAAAGAAGCCTTGAGCTGGGAGAACTTTTTGCCCAAGATGAGCTCTGGCGATGGGGGGATGGGATAGCAGGCTGCTCTCTGCTTGTGCTGATTGACACATTTATAAAACAAAAGACGCTGAATGGAGAGGTACGAAGGAATTTAAGGTGGGCCAGGATTATGAGTTTTTTCATAGGTTTCAGGAATTCTAGTGTTAATATGAATTTAAATTTGTTGTCTAAAATTAAAGAAAATGCTCAAAGTAGTTCTCCCTATTATTTTTGTGTGGATTTGTATATTGTAATGAGTACAGAGATGTAAAATGATGACACCCCCAAAATCGATATTTTCGCCACTCAGTTATTCAGGAATATTTTTTGTTTAAAATTAGACTGTTCCTCAAACAGAGCGAAAAGCCTCAAAAACAAAAATGTGAGCATTCCATCCCTGATATTGTTCTAACTCTGTCACTGTCTCTCTGTTTCTCACACTCTCTCTCTATGAATTTTATTTTATACTATTTAAATGCATTAAAATGAAAGGATTTGTAAACCAAGACAAAATTCTCAAACCTGTTTAATATAATTCAGAGTTACAGGAAGCCAGAACCTGTTCATGCAACATCAGGTTCAAAAGAAGATACCATGCTTAGACAGTGCGAATGTTATTCAAAGGTCTGTCACACACATAGCAACACACTTGTACAGCGCCAATTTATTATTTCTAATTCACCCAACAGTGCATAGACAATGGATGCTGGAGTCAAACCCAGGATAATGGATCTAAGACACAGCAGTAGTGCCTTACAGATAAAGGAAAAAATGCATATATTTCTCTAGATTTACTCTTACCTGTCACCTATATTGTACTCCACCATTAGAACTTTGTATACTATTGATGTTCATCAATAGTATACCACAGATCATAAATTAGTCCTATGCTCTGGTTTTGGTATTTTTTTTTTATAATAATAGGTCACCTATTGTGTTTGCTGATTTACACAGATACTGGGTCACTACTTCTGGACAGTGCATTTTTGTCAAAAGTAAATGTTTTTTGCATGCTTACTGCTTAATATGCCATTGAATAAATATGTACACATTTATGTATATAAAAAATCAAACACAATTTTGTAGTTGAACTTAACCACACAAATCTTCAGATGCCATGAAAAACTGGTAATATTTCTACAGTTACAGAAAACATAATATATATGGCAAATGACACAAATATAAAAATATGTACAAATAAAATGTTTTACCTGAGTTTGTCTGTGGAGGTTCAAACACAGAAATGGTATCATCAGCAAGAAAATAAGATATAATAAATATTCGCTCTACATCAATTGGAGAATCAGTCACAAGTCTGCCAACATATCGTAAGACATTGCTCTCCAGTCCTTGTCTGCAATGAGAGAGTAATAAGACAACCTAGAGTAGGATGATAATAATCTCTAAAATATATTAATATTATCCAATCTAAAATGCTAATCTGTAAATTTGTTACAAGGTATCAAGTGGGTACGCAGTGGGTAGCGCTGCTGCCTCGCAGTTAGGAGACCCGGGTTCGCTTCCCGGGACCTCCCTGCGTGGAGTTTGCATGTTCTCCCTGTCTCTGCATGGGTTTCCTCCCACAGTCCAAAAACATGCAGGTTAGGTGTATTGACGATTCTAAATTGTGCTTGGTGTGTGTGTGCGCACCCTGCCCATGGTTTGTTTCCTGCCTTGCGCCCTGTGTTGGCTGGGATTGGCTCCAACAGACCCCCGTGACCGTGTAGTTAGGATATAGCGGGTTGGATAATGTATGGATGGATGGTTTAAATTAACGCAATATGAATAACTGTAGGTATTTTTCCAAGTATAATTTACAGTGGACTGGCATACTAGTTCAGGAATGATTTCTGTCTCGATCCTAATGCTGTTGGACTACACTTCACCTCCACAAGACCTTAAATTGAATAAAATCACTTTAGTTAATAAATGAATGGGTGGACCAATTAATTTATCTTTTATAATGCAGTATCATGAGAAAGTACAATATGTGCCATTTTAAGCATACTTCCCATAACCTGCTTTGTTTGTAATGCATCATTTTGAATTTTGTGTGCAGTCTCCTGTGTTTAATCACCACGCACTGGACCTTATCACAGATAATTGTACACATTCTGAACTGCCATTCAATGTTTCCTTTCATTGTGAGTAAATATTAAATTGAGATAAGCTTGAGTGTTTTGTGTTATTTTTACTTTTATAGCTGGTTCAGATAAAAGCCCTACATTTGTTTCTTTGCACTGAGTTCAGTTAAACAGAGAACAAGGCTATTGCTAATGTCTATTAATAGTCGTCTCACCTTGCAGGCTGAAAAATATTGCATCTCTTTGTCATGAGAATTAACAAGAGCTGAGTGTTATCTGGTGTATTTTATGTCTCAGCAAGAAGTATGTTGATACTGGCACAGTAATCAATGAGCACATAAAACAATCAGCTTTGTTTCTTCCATTCTACTTGTATATTATATACAGTATTCTTGTTTTATTCATAATTGTCCCATTTCTTTATTCCTATGCAAAGCATGTAATGAACACATTGATTAATCTGTGGAACAACAAACAGCATTATACACACACACACATATATATATATATGAGTATAAAATGTAAAGTTGACTCACTTACTGACTCACTCACTCATCAACAAAAACACTATTTCCTGTTTAATTAAAATGCTGAAGTTTGCCAGGGTGGTATATATAAGCCAGTAGGTAGCTGCTAACAATGGAAATTTCAATGTATCAGTACTATATATCAATATTTAGGGTTGAAAACCCCCATCCAATAGAAAAACTAAATACTCCAAAATATCAAAAATATCTTGACAGATATGATTGAAATTTGGTGATGATATTGAAAAATGAAAATTAGCAGGCAAGTGGTTAGAAATGCAATTGTATTTTGCAATGACCATTAACAAAAGCCAAGTCACTAGGAGAAGCAAGAATTGATCTACAGGAGCATTTTATTTGTAGGCAATAGTATGCAGCTCTCACAATAAGGAGAGTAAGTATTTGTGTCCTGAGTCCTGCAAGAAGGGAATTTGCATGTTCTCCCAATGTCTGCATGGTTTCCTGCCTGTTGCTCCAGTTTCCTCCCACAATCAAAAGACGTGCACGTTGGGTGGATTGGTGATGCTAAATTGGCCATGATGTGCGCATGTGTGTAGTCACTCTGCGATGGACTGGTGCCCTGTCCTGTGATTGCTCCTGCCTTGCTCCTTGTGCTGGCTGGTTAGGGCCAAGCTCCCCAGTGACCCTGATCAGGATTAAATGAGTTTACAGAATGGTATGGCATGTTCAGGAGTATGGAGCTCCAATGAACTAATAATATTATCCCCAGGGTGGGAAAAAAACAAAACATACAGTTACTTACTTACTTACTTACAGAATAGTACTCAGTTACTTATGTAGTACATCTAATATATCTAATTAACTCTTGGCACTATAACCAAGGTCCATTGTCTTTGGAAACACAGCTAGTTTATTTAAATAGTTCATTTTTATACAAGTGTTGCTCATTACACTGTACCTGGTTAGATTAAATTGCTTCTTGTCTCCAACACTTTGATGAAAAGGCTAGGGGTAGCCTGTATTTGCCTGGATGCTCCTATGACTAGCAACATTTACCTCCTTAGCATTATGTTTACACCCATTAAAACAAGCGAAAAAAGGCTGATTTTTTTTCAACAAGGTAAAATGTTAATAAGTGTAATAAAAACATGTAAATACTAAAACATCAACAAAAATACAATAGGAAAGGTATGTTTAGTGTCTACTGCTATACTAATGCAAATTTAGTACATATCCAATGTTTGATAACCAGTTCATATTGTTATCACTTGATTCAGCTAATGGTCTAGTTTCAGTTTGTTCTAAAACTGGCTTTACAGCTTCTTATTTACATGGCATTGTGTGTTTTGGTTGAAGGTTTTGCCCTATTTAGGAATATTGATGAGTTAACACAGAGTGGCAAAACATGTAGAAATAATCGTGATTTTTTGCAGTATGATGTGATTTAAGCCACTACGTGGTAGCAGAATATTGTCCCACGAGCCCGAGGTTAAGCTAAAGGACTTAAAAATGTTATTAAGCAGTAGTTAATGTATAATGACATAAAAACAGTCAAGTCAAACAATTAGAAATATTCAGTCAGTCAGTCATTCTCCAACCCCCTATATCCTAACACAGGGTCACTGGGGTCTGCTGGAGCCAATCCCAGACAACACAGGGCGTAAGACAGGAACAAATCCCTGGGCAGGGTGCCAGTCCACTGCAGATTAGAAATATTGATAAAATGAATTAGGTTTAGCACTTTTTCAGCGGTCCTGTCAGATGTACATTTAGGTCTATAATGCAAGAAAAATTGCAGTAATAATCCATATTTAACATGGAGTACACATGTGAGCAGAGTCTACAAAAATTCTGTTTTAAAGTATTTCAGAATCACGATAATAAAATTGAACTGCAACTTAAAACACTAGGCACTGGGTGACACATTTCAGCAAGGCTACCTTACAGATTCTGTGTTTAAAGGTTACCATATCCAGCCACTTTCTGGGTGAATTTTGCATACTCTTCCCCTGTCTGGGTAGTTCTTCCTCTGGGTTGTCTGTTTTTTCCCCACATCCACAAAGGGTTGTTTGTTGGGTTGAATGGTGATTTAAACTGCCTATATGGCTGTGTGTATGAGTAGACCCAGCAATGGACTGGCATACTGCGCTGCGTTGTTTACTGCCTTGCTCCTGATGCTGCCAGGATAGACTCTTCAAGTGGATTAAATTGATGGGAGAATGTTATGTTATGAACAATAACAGTATTTATATACTACATTTTCATACATTAAAGCAGCTCAAAATACTTTACAATAACATTAGCTAAAGACAGTTACAAAAAAAGTGAAAAACTAATTGTAAGAGCCAATCTTAGTAATGTTGATGCTAAATTCACATCTATTTCAATACAATATCAGTTTCTCAAAGTTACTTAGAATATTCTGTAGTCTTTTAACCCCTGTTAACATGAAATAGAAATTTCTTTGCATTATCTATAAAACTGAGGGCTAATTAAGCCAGTAAGGAGATAGTCTTACTGCTAGCATGGACAGTTAGATAAGTTTGCAAATAGCAGATTGGCATACAGTTTTTGGACCATTTTGAAAAGCATATTTGAAAATACAACTTTATGTCCAAACATAGGGTAACATAAAATGAGATACAGTAAGCTTTAAACAGAACTTTTTTTAAACAACTACAGTAAAACCTTATCTGTCAGGGGTCAGGACGGAGGCCGCAAGAAATAAGAGAAAAGATGGATAACAGAACAGCTACTTTAAAAACAATAATGTCCTGCCAGTTTTAACACTAGAATTATCAGAGCCTACGAAAAAACTCGTAATTCCGTCCCACCTTACACTGCTTCTTAAATCCCTTCACACCTCTCTGCCAGCGCCCTTTGTCTTCTAAATGTGCTGATAAAGAGAAGCTCGGAGCAGTCGGCTATTCCATCCCCCCACCAATTTAGAACGTGCACGAACTTCTCTCAGCTCACGCCTTGATTGAGTATCTGGGAGTGAAGTGGAGTTTTAGAGTGGAAATAATAGATCGCTGTTTGGAACACACGCATTTCATGTCTGTTCCGTTTCTACAGTAATCTGTGTCAACACATTGTTAAAACAGAAACGTTTTTTATATTCTAGTAGTAGATGACAAAATGTAGGCATAAACTATATAATGTATGAAGCCTGAAGTCCAAATAGCAAAGAAACATTTTCACAAGAATAACACAATTGCGCTTTTATTCAAAAATATAACTGCAGAAACAAAAGCCGCCTTAACATGTGACATTGACACCACTTTATTGTAACTGCCTCCGTGGTTCAATAGACTCAGCCCCCGCTTGGGAATCAAAAGGTCACGAGTTCGATCCTGCGCCCCTCCGTTTTGAGAAGTAAACTGCTCTTAGTCTTACTGTTTTAGAATAAAAGCATACATTTGATTTCAGTCTGTAACAGCCGGTGCAATTTATGATCCTTGTAAAGGTTAGCTTTTTTTTTTTTTTTTAATTCACTTTTCATTCTCTCAGTCGCGTTCAGAATCAATCCATACAACCCCATCTGACACGGCTGTTTTCACTAAAGACGCGCTATAGCTCTGCAGTGTACCACGATGCATACTAACGCCAAACCCCGTCAACCTAAAGTCCCGGTTCTGACACACAAACGCTGGCGAAGCTGCCTTCTTCGTATCTCACCGTCACTTGCTTTTCTTTTTATTCAGTTTTATTGAGTGTTCCTGCCAGTCCCCGCATGTTGCTGTATGCTGTTTCTTTTGTACTCCAGGACATGCAGAGGAAAGAATGGTAAAGACCAGTAACTTCGGCGCTATATGCAATCATCAGACACTCCCCATCTGCCCGTGTCGTTCAAACACAGGAACATATATTGGTGTAAAAGTATAACAAAAGTGCACTTTTATTCAAGTGCACTTTTTCCATCGCCTTTTCCTGTAAGAAGCAATGTACACACTTCTCTCTATGCTGTGGTTTCTATTACACACCTGAAAGAAAGAGACAATATATGTGAAAATATAATCGCACTAATGCAATATTATTTGAAAACGAACAGCGTCAGATCGGGTGTGAATTTATGCAGGAACTGGAAATTCTCTGTAATGGGGGACCTTCCCCCAGGGAAGAAAGTACAGTGTCAGGTGCTCATTCAGTGTAATAGAAACCATAGCACAGAGAGGTGTGTACACGGCAACAAGTACACGTGTCGTAAATGTAGGAAGGACGGTCCTTGGGTGTGTGGGAACTGTTAATATTTGAATGTGATGATTTTATATAGCACGGAATGAAAATCTGCACTTCTTAGCATTGCACCATGCAAGCTGTCGATCAATCGCCTACTGTAACTTGCTTTCTTTTTCTTCGGTTATACAGGTAGTTTTGAATAAAAGTGCACTTGTTTTGTTTGCGAAATGAAGTGTCTGCGTGCACTTTTCGTGGCATTACACGTGTATTTTTGAGCATGCCCGCTTGAGCAGTATAAAAGTATTGAAAAGTATAACAAAACAACGGGCAGATGGGGAGTGTCTGATGATTGCATATAGCGCCGAACTTACTGCTCTTTACTATTCTCTCCTCTGCGTGCCCTGGAGTACAAAAGAAACAGAATACAGACGCTATAGCTCTGCGTTGTACCACGATGCATACTAACGCCCCCAACCGGTTCTGACACACAGACGCTGGCGAAGCTGCCTTCTTCTTCTTATCTCACCGTCACTTGATTTTCTTTTTATTCAGTTTTATTGAGTGTTCCTGCCAGTCCCGCATGTTGCTGTATGCTGGATATTTTCACATGTATTGTCTCTTTCTTTCAGGTGTGTAATAGAAACCACAGCATAGAGAGAAGTGTGTACATTGCTTCTTACAGGAAAAGGCGATGGAAAAAGTGCACTTGAATAAAAGTGCACTTTTGTTATACTTTTACACCAATATATGTTCCTGTGTTTGAACGACACGGGCAGATGGGGAGTGTCTGATGATTGCATATAGCGCCGGTTACTGGTCTTTACCATTCTTTCCTCTGCATGTCCTGGAGTACAAAAGAAACAGCATACAGCAACATGCGGGACTGGCAGGAACACTCAATAAAACTGAATAAAAAGAAAAGCAAGTGACGGTGAGATACGAAAGAAGGCAGCTTCGCCAGCGTTTGTGTGTCAGAACCCGGGGACTTTAGGTTGAGGCTGTTTGGCGTTAGTATGCATCGTGGTACACTGCAGAGCTATAGCGCGTCTTTAGTGAAAACAGCCGTGTCAGATGGGGTTGTATGGATTGATTCTGAACGCGACTGAGAGAATGAAAAGTGAATTAAAAAAAAAAAAAGCTAACCTTTACAAGGATCATAAATTGCACCGGCTGTTACAGACTGAAATCAAATGTATGCTTTTATTTTAAAACAGTAAGACTAAGAGCAGTTTACTTCTCAAAACGGATGGGCGCAGGATCGAACTCGTGACCTTTTGATTCCCAAGCGGGGGCTGAGTCTATTGAGCCACGGAGGCAGTTATAATAAAGTGGTGTCAATGTCACATGTTTAGGCGGCTTTTTGTTTCTGCAGTTATATTTTTGAATAAAAGCGCAATTGTGTTATTCTTGTGAAAATGTTTCTTTGCTATTTGGACTTCAGGCTTCATACATTATATAGTTTATGCCTACATTTTGTCATCTACTACTAGAATATAAAAACGTTTCTGTTTTAACAATGTGTTGACACAGATTACTGTAGAAACGGAACAGACATGAAATGCGTGTGTTCCAAACAACGATCTATTATTTCCACTCTAAAACTCCACTTCACTCCCAGATACTCAATCAAGGCATGAGCTGAGAGAAGTTCGTGCACGTTCTAAATTGGTGGGGGGATGGAATAGCCGACTGCTCCGAGCTTCTCTTTATCAGCACATTTAGAAGACAAAGGGCGCTGGCGGAGAGGTGTGAAGGGATTTAAGAAGCAGTTTAAGGTGGGACGGAATTACGAGTTTTTTCGTAGGCTCTGGTAATTCTAGTGTTAACTAATCCAGAATGAGAAACCAGTCCTTCACAGGGTACATTCAAAAACACAAACTCAAACCAATCCAGTTTAGGGATGCCAGTGGCCCAGGATTACTAGTTTTTTGTAGGCTTTAGGGATTCTAGTGTTAAAGAAAATTATTTGTCTGACATTTTTTAGATACAACAAATGAAGCTCAGGTCCATATTGGTGTAATGATAATTCATATTGTCTCTGACTATACCTGTCTTTCTCCATCATCTTCTTGAAATCTTTCTGTGGAGGTTTAGGTAGAAGACCTTGACATGAACAAAGAGAATCTTCTTCTGATCCAAAGCCATTGTAAGGTGGTATCTCTCTCTCTACTTTACGAGTAACAGATTGCTTGAAGGTGAATGGAGTAAAGTTATCTACAAAAAAAGTCACAAATGACAATTCACATTTTATTACTCCAATTTGCTTTATCATTAATAATCCATGTTACAACTATTTAAAAAAAAACTTAATAAAATGAATGTAAATAAGGCCTATTATACAATTAGTCAAGTAATTAAGTTTTGAACAAATTAAATTATATTGAACACCACTCTAAAGCATATTAATAGCTCAACATGATTCTAAGTTGAGAGAGCACTGCTTTCCTTTTTAATATCCAAGGATGATTAAACAGTTTATTTGAGATCACGCTACCAGAACATTAACAGAATCTACGAAACAACCAAGATACCAAATTATTAGGTCATCTGCCTTTATGAAAATCACTTAAATGGTAAATATTGACTTACAATTTCAACAAGACAATATATCAGTCTACTTTTTAAAACCACTTTTGCAGTCCAGGGTCATAATTTGCCAGTGTATACCACAGTAGCATTGGTCACAAGGCAGAAACTCAAAGGGGAACACTGGTCAATCACATGCCGGATTCATGTGCACTAACCAGTTACTCAAATGGATTATTTAGAACCACATATTGATCTGACATGCATATCTTTGAAGTGCCCATTACGTTTCTATGATCAAAGCATCAGTAAGTAATGACATTATAATCTCCTAGCCAAATTACCTGTCAAAGACCACTTTCACTAACCAGTGAGAGGTAAACTTTGCTGATTTAAAAAAAAAATATTTACTGTTGGGACCACAGACTCAAAAATAGCATTAAGTGGCTTGAAAGTGAAATTTATTCTGAGGCTCTTCCAAGTGGTCCTCAGCTGTAAAAGGGTTATCCACGCCTTAGAATTTACAGATCAGAGGATATGAGCAAATTTGTCTTTGCCTCGCTCTTCTCAAATTTCATGGCCACCTCAAGAGCTCGACAAACTATGAGAAGATATGTAATTCTCACTAATCCTCCTAATCCTCTCAGCTTCTCCTCTGACATTTTCATTTGTTTATCTAGATTTGCCTGTAATTGTCTGGCTCATCTTAAGCCATTCGTCTTATGTGGTAAGGGCTTCCCTTGTTCTCACAAATTTGCCTCCTGACTCTTGATGCTTTTAAGAGTCATTTCTATATCTACTCTATTCCTAGTGCAAATCTCACATGGCTACCTATTTCCTGGTCACAATTCAATCAAATAGCATCACCTATTGTGAAAAGCACTGGACGACAAAGTTGCAGGAATTTTTTTAAATAATGGGACCTAGTGATTTATAAGATGCTTTGTATAAAAGCAACACTTAAAAAATAAAATATATAAAAAATAAGTGATAGATGTCATATTGACATATCAAGCAAGATGCCATATTGACATATCAAGCAGTTTCTTTTATAGATAAGCTTTCGCATGTGATCATATTCTGAACTTATTTCATTCAAAAGAGTTTTCATATTAGAAGCTTTTACTTTTGAATATGTTGTGATTCATGTTAATTAAGGTAATTTCTACCTGTAAAGACACCTACTGGCCACACCCTAAGACCTACCAGTTGATATCATTATTATTGCAGTATGTACCGCTGCAATCAGTTAATTCTGAGGTAAGTTGTATTATGTTTAACAGTAATATATGTCAATAATCTACTCATTTCCATTTAAGAAATGAAAATGGTTTGGTGAATATAATTGGTTTTGGGTGTATATTAGCAAGGTTGTTAATTTTAAAAGTAAATGTTATTTGAAAATACTGCTGCTTTGCTGCCCTCATGTGATCCAAATAAGGGTTCTCAGCTCCTGTAGTACATCACTGTACTACTGTACAATTAATTTGGATGAGTAGATATCTACCAATATTTCAAGAATATTTATACCAATACTTTTGTATTAGTTATTAGTGCATTTATTTAATAAATGACACAAGTATTAAATATTTCCTAAGGACTAAAAGAATTTTAAAAATGCAGTTTACAAATAATTTAAATTCATATGGTTGGGGATATTCTCTATAAAGTAGTATAAAGACTGAAAGTAATATTATTACACAGGTTTATTCTAAAAATAAAACAACTAGAGGAAAGGCTTCTCCCTTTGTAATTATCTGTTTTTTCAATGCTGCAATGTAATGGTTACATTAGTTCTCTCATGCTAATTGGAATAACATACACTACCATTCAAAAGTTTTAGAACACCTCGGTTTTTCAGTTTATTGAAATGCATGCAGTTTAATGTTTAATGAAATCAAGGCATAGAACAAATAAACAATGGCAAATAAAAATAAGTCAAGGAATCAATAAGAGTACAAAATTATTCTCAAATTTTGATTAATAGTCACCTTTTACTAATATAACAACCAAACTGTGGTAATTTCATTCAGAATGCCAGTCATTCAGTGCAAGTGACCAACTCTGCCTCCAGCAAAAGAACCCCAGACCATCACACTTCCTCCTCCATGTTTGACAGTTGGTGGCACACACTGATAAACTATCCTTTCACAAAGTTGACAGTGTATAAACGCCCTGCGTGATGAACCGAAGATTTCAAATTTTGATTCATCAGTCCATTAAGACTTTCTTCCAGTATGCAGTAATCCACACACAGTATTTCAAGGCCTTCTTTTATCCTTTAATAAATGGCTTTCTTACTGCCACTCGCCTTGTCAAACCTGCAGCTTAAAGTCTCCTATTCACAGTAGAAATTGAGACTTGCTTTTTATTCGATCACTGTTAAGCTATGCTTAAAGCTGTTGTGCAGTGAGGTGCCTTTCACACACGCTGGTGGCCATCAGAAACCTGCTTTCTGATTGGATTGGGACTTTAGGTATGCCAGATTTCCTAGTTTCTTCGAGTTTCTAATTGCGTTTGGATTGTGTGGAACATCGTACTCACTGACACTTTGATTTTTTTTTTGTTGCAATTTCTCTAAATGAAAGGCATATACTTCTAAGGGTAATAATTCTCTGTCTCATTTGTTAATTGCCTTTTTCTTGCCATTATCACTGGAATTTACAACTTTCTACAGTGTAAATTTGTCCAAGCAGTACTGTACTTCAGAGGGTGTAGTAACACAGTGTGTTCCAACTCTGCTTTATGATAGACAGAGGATTTTAAGTAATCAGCATAATTTGGCACACTTATGCAAATTGCTTGCTTCAATGTGTAAGGCTTAATTTACTCTAATTGCTGCAGAACATAGGTTGTAACCTATTACTTGTTCCATGAAGAAGGTCCATTTGTAATATTCAGATTTTTTTTTCTTTTCAGTTTTTGCTAACCTAAACTTTAAATTTTAACCTCTGGCCATTTACCACTTAGCTTTTTGCCATTTTAGGTCATTCATTGTATTTCAAGTGGTTAAATTTGAAGAAAAACTGAAAAAAACTGAGGCGTTCTAAATCTTTTGACCTAAAACTTTTTATATTAATGAAAGAAAAAGTATTTTCCGACCCTCAACTTACTATTGTATGAACACATTTATGTCAACTTATGATTTGCAGTGCACCTATCTAAGAGGCATTGGGTGCAGGGAAGGAAGTGGTTTAAGATTAGATGAGCTTTTCAGTGTGACCATGGAGAAAACATAATAACAAAGACATGCACACACACACACACACTGTATTAATATGTGGTGGACATAGTAAGCATATCTAGGGGTCTAGCGTTGCAAATTAAAAACATTGCTTCTTGCTTCTAGGGTGTGGCCAAGATGGAATACCATCAATATATGGTGACATGTTAAGACCAAAACACTAAAGAACTGGGCCAGGATGTCTAACCAATCCACTGGTTTTGTGCCAATATAAAAGTTGTAGGAGAGACAAGCCACCCACTATTGGGTTGACACAAGTCTTTCTGCAGGTTTCAGCAGAGCCAACATTTCGATAAGCACATAAATGAAAGAGCAGGCACATATAAACACATAACATATTAATTTAACACTGGTGACTTTACTGTGTAGGCGACACTATGACACTATCATGCAAAAAATTATACTATATAGAAAGGTTTATTAATGATGTGTTAATATAATAATTACCAAGGCTATGAGTAATCCCTTACATTCAAAAAAGTTAATGTGTGTAAGTAGGTCAACCCCATAGTTATTGTAAATATGTAAATATACTGCAGTAAAACGAGAAGTATTCTAAATAATGCTGATATAAACCAGTGCTGGAACAGCAAAGTGCCTTCATTTTAAATATATGCCATGCCACTAAACACTTAAATCTAAAATCAAATGCACTGGGGCAATGGAGATTGAATTGTTTAAGCAACATAATAATTTATCAGAAAAGTCCAACTATTTATCTGTTATCAAGTAAGTTGTGAAGGACAGCCGGGTCCCATGCCCAGCAGGGACGCCTCTGCTGCTTATGTTCCGGGGAGCCGCCATGGGAAGTCCAATACCTCCCCCGGGACGCTTGGTGGCAGCCTCCCTGGCCGACAGTGACTCCCCAACCGCCCGCAGGGCTCCATGGGAGATGGAGTCCTCCACAGCTTGGTTGGGGCCCGGGGTGGCTGCTAGGGGGAGCTGCCTGCTTCCCACAGCCCGGCTGGACGAGCTTTCAGCCCCACCCGGAAGTGTAATTAGGACCAGGTGGTTAATCACCTGGAACGCTTCCGGGTGGGCTATAAAAGGGCCCAGCCACCACCACTCGAGGAGCCAGAGTTGGGAGGAAGGAGACAAAGCTTGCCTGGGAGGAGTGGTGGAGAATTGTGGTTTGTGTTGTGTTTTGTTTGGTGCTTTGGGACTGTGTTTGGGCTGTGTGGCACGGGGAAGACGTGTCACACAGCTGAAGAAAAATAAAAGCCTGTGTGTTTTGTACACGTTGCCTCTGCGTGGTCTGTGCCGGGTCGGGTGCTATATAGCGCCTTTTACAAAGTGTAAATACTCAGAAACAAGCACCTGGTTCTGACAAGTAAATTTGCAAATTAAACTAAAACTGGATAAAGCAGGTTGAGATTGTTAAGTAATGTGTGGCATTAAAAAAAAACTGCATGATGCAGACAATATGATGTAGTGGTAAAGTCTGTTGTCTTTCAACCAGGATATTCTTGCTTCACTGTTTCTGCTTTAAGAGTGTGACTCTGAGCTTATCCAATATGTGCTCCGATCACAAAACAATTGCTGTAACGTATCCTATTTTTCTATGCTGTCTTGGACAAAGGTGTCACCTTTGTCAGCTTCTTTTAAGCAGTTGATATGTTTGAGAGGCCTGTCTACTGTAATTTGGTCACCTAATTTTGTGCTGCAGGCTTCTGTCACAAAAGAAGAGTGTTTGTGTTTGGGGATAGGGGAACAGGAGCGGACTCGTTTTTATTAGGGAAAGGTAAGGAAAGTTAGGTTTGGATATGGTATTCTCTTGTTAAAATGTGATTGTTTTTTGTTTTTTAAGACTGCTGTTTTGGTGGTAATTACAACTTAAATTGTATAAACTGTTGTGGGTGTATATCTTTGTATTTATGTTTACCTGCATAGCTAAGTTAGTGTTGCCCTCCTACCTTGCATCTGTTTTTTGTGATTGTCTTCATTTTCTACTGAGTAATTCTGAAAAATTAAAATGAAGTTTCTCCTTTAAAATACAGTTTAGTTTGTGTTTCTATGGTTCCCTCTCTTTCTCTGTCAATTGCATGCCGCCTACTTATGTACTCCAGACCTTTAGTAAATTAGACTGGTATACAACATACCCTGAGGCTGGTAACTTTTTCTACAAGTTGGCTTTGTTTTTTATGTAAATAATATAAACAAGATTTGCATATCCACCTTAATTTTTCAATTGCCAGTTTAGCAATTGTAGCTCTGCTTATATAACAGTTTATACAATTAATGACTGCACCACTTTCACATACGCTCAATGAAGCCTAAATCTAAAAGTAATTGATGAAAAATTCTGGGGAAAAAGAGAAAACCAGAAAGCAGGGAAATGGAGGAAAATTATTACAATCAAACGCTTAATAACCACATGGTGTCAGCATTGCTCCATAGTAGAATTTCAAAACTTCGAAGTGTTAAATAGACTAGAAAGAAAATATTGAAAACAGAAACATGAGTGTTTCTGTCTCACCTTGAGTTTAGAATTAAATATTTTCCACATTTGAGCAGTGGATCTGGTCCAGAAATAGTACGGTTTCAATGCTTTCATTCAATTGTAATTATTACTGAAAAAAGTGAGAGGAAGTAACCAACCTGGTGCCACCTGGAAGCCCCAAGTGAGATGTTAACAGCTGAAAAAGGACGTAGTGCTCAACCATACTCCATGGGCTACAGTCTTTAATGGATACGGTCAGACAGGTAACTAGTTTTTCAGTTTGAGTTTATTTTATATGGCCTTTTTCACAGCATGCACTCTCACAATGTACTTCAGAAAGCACATTTTAGTTAGCTGTTTGATAGGCCACATGGAAAATGAAAAAAGTTAAAGGTTCATAAAGCTCCCCTCCTTTTGGTTACTTGTATATGCTGCTTTGTTTTAGTAGGCAACATTATCCTAATCACTGTCTGTGGGTAAACTGTATATTCTCTTCACATGTGTGTTTTTTTCCAGGTATTCTAGTTTTCCTTCTGAATCCCAAACACATACAAGTTAGGTTAATTAGCAACTGTAGATTGGAATAAGCAGGTCAGAAAATGGATGGATTGTGCTACTATAATTTGTATTTTCTAAAACATTTTGAAGAACTGGTAAATATATTATTTGTAATTGATCAAATAAAGCAGAAAAGAATATTAATTATATGTGTTTCATATCTTTATCTTTTGGTATACAAAAAGAAACAAAACAAAGTTTTTAAATCAGGCTAATAATAACATATGTTAAAATTCACAAGTACTCCATCATTAAAACTCACCAATTCCAAACTTTGTCCGGTAGTGTTCCTGAGTGAATGCATCACAGTCATAGATGATAATGTTCCTTCCCCACACATTTATCGTAGCACCAATTATAAAATCAGAGTCCTTGTAAAATTCCTCATGAACAGCTCCAGTCTTTGACAAGAATACAAGAAAATGTTATTACTGACTGAGCACAAAGTATTACATAAAGTTCCAGCAGGAGCAGAATGGGAGCAGACATATAAAATACATTATATGGCATGATTTGTTAGCTGCAGGGTCAAAGTCTGTCTTTTTCATTTTCAACATCCATTAGATTTTCAGCCTTTTCTTGCTACCGTTTAATATTTTAAGTAAGGGAATAAGCTCCGAACACTACTGGCATACCTTCAGACTATCCAGAATGTGGCGTCCCCCTTGTCCCATAGGGCCAAACACATTCAGGACTGTGCGAGCTGTCTTTTCACCAGGCTTTAGCATCCTCATTGATGAAGGCTTAAAATGTCACAAAAAAGAAAGAATAGGGAAAAATACAGGTTAATGGTAACTTAAGGGATTTGGAACATTCCATGATGTACAGGTGTTTGAAACCATTTTAGAAAAATAAGAATGTATGAATTCCTTGACACTGTAATTTCTGTTGCATTTTTGACTAAATTGTCTTTCATGCTAGCAGTTGTTTTCCTTTCTGAAGCAACAGAAGTGCTAGATTGCCCAGTGGGGGCTGGGTGGTCTTGTGGCCTTGGAATCCCTGCAGATTTTGTTTTTTTTTTCTTCAGCCCTCTAGATTTTTTTTTTTTGTTTTGATTTTTCTGTCCTCCCAGCCATCAGACTTTACTTTATTCTTTATTACTTAGTATTGCCTAATCTTATTTTTTTATTTTTATTTTTTTCTTTCTTCACCTTGTAAAGTACTTTGAGCTACATCATTTGTATGAAAATGTGATATATAAATAAATGTTGTTATTGTTGTTGTAATAGATGTAATGGCTGCATATGTCAGGATCTGCCTATACAAACACACACAGGGCCAATTAAGAGTCCTCGATTAGCCTACAGTTCATGTCTTTATGATAAAAGGGATCAAACTATAAAAACTTGGGTTTTTTTTTTTTTAAGTAAATTGAATTCATTAAAGAAGTGCTTTAATTTTAATAATTTTGCTTGTAGTGATGCAAAATTTCAATTTTTTTTTCATTTTAGCAAACAAAAATTACACTGTAAAGATAATGAATGGGTGGTTAAGTACTTGGTTTAAAATGTATGGTTTACAGTACAGCTAATAACGCTGATTTTTTTTTATCTAATGTGTGGCTAAAGTACCTGGCCAATGATTTGAACCTGTTTGTTCACTCAAGTAACTGATAGCACAGTAAATCAAAACATTAAACAATATCTTGTGCTAAACTTCTTAGAATACATACCTTGGGTAACTTACTCCTAAGCAGGAATACAGGTCCGGAGTCTCTTCCAGAATTGGGTTTGATCACCTCTCGAACCTCAACAGTATCATCCGCAAGAAAGTAATGAAGAATAAGCTCCCGAGAGTCCCCAAACATCTCATCTGTGTCATCCCAGTGGCAGAAGAACCGAAGGACTTCCCGGTCATGTTCCAAAAACTGCTTTAGGGTATCAATGCGCTCAAGAGGCCTTAAAGGCTTCATACTGTCCTTCATCTGTATTAAAACAAAAAGTAAGGTTTCTCTACAAGACTTCATGAATCAAATAATACTGTTTTCGTGTAGCAGATGTTTAACATAAAAAGCTAAAATCTTTATAATTTGAGCAGAAAAATAATTTATATAATTCTTTTACTACTGTATATTTAAGGGTCCTTCAATCAAAAGGATTAAGTTGGTTTGAAAAGTGATGTACAGACAAAAGATCTATAACTTAGGATTGCTACCTCTTTCTTATAAAACAAACTGATAGTTTAATAGTTGTTATTTTATATCCCACACTGTTTCACCTGATACTAAAATCAACTCATTTTCTGAATCATCTAAAGCATAACAAAATCACTGAAAGCTTGAGTCTATCCAAGTAATACTTAATGCCAGGGCAAAAACACTCAGATGGTACACAGTTCTAAAGCAACCAGGAGAAAATTGGACAGAGAAGAAAAAGAAAGCTCAACGCCTGATAGGAAAAGAAACATCAGAATAGTTCATCATTGTCTTCTCATTCTCTTAGTTTAAATTATCCATTCCTCTTTATTAACAATGGATTTATTTTCTGACAGATTCATTTAAATAGTTTTAAGAACAGTTTTATGAGAGCAGAGTTATAGATGAAGCCGGTTGTGTTTCTTATGCCCCCTTTATTAGAGAGATGATGGTGATGTGAGACACAGCTGTTGTTAATCAAATGCCGTTGAAGGATAATCAAAACTTGCATTAAATATTAAGTTTTTAACACAATGGCTAGTCAGTAACACAGCATTTTTTATGTTCTGGGGTACAGGTAAACAAGTATTACAGATAAAGAGATGCAATTTAATATCTCCTTGGTGAATTTCAAACCATTTCAGTTACTTTTCATAATTGTTTTTTTTTTTTCTTGTGGGCCACGGTTATTTTCTATTTTTTGTAATTGCTTTAGCACTCAAGTGCCATCTTTCAGTGTCATTTTCAGGACCAACACTGATATGCAAAAATGTGTTGCTGATTTGTCAAGATTTAGCTTCAGAGACAGACAAAAATGAAACAAATCATGGTTTTCCTGACAGATCCTACCACTGGCCTAAAATACTGTAAAATTAATTGTGAAAGTCTTACAGGTGAACCTGCAAGGGTTTAACTCACTTACATCAACTGAGATTAGTGCCAAACTAACATTAACTAGAACAAAAAGTCCCAAACACAATGTGTTCCCAAAAGATATAATATAAAAATAAGTGCTTTAAATTCTGGACTACAGAAGGCCAAAAAAGATCAAATGAGTTGGTGTCCTTATTGTACTATTTTGTATTGTGCTTTTACAGGGAAATTCACTTGAAAGAGGCCTCTGTAATAACTCTCTCTAGGACAAAGCAATCTGGATGGAACAACGTGCAATATGCTCTTCAGTATATGAAACTTGGAACAAGCTGGGATACCCCTGCGTCGGAGCAATAAGGTAGGCACCGGACACCCGTTGTGATGTTTAACCTCCATCTGCAACTTCTGGGTGCATAACGCCCGCACCCCTTTACTCAGTCACTCGACCTCTCATCAGGATGCTGGTGTACAGTATTGGGCAGCGCATCTTCATGGTGCAAACCTATTGGATCACCACTTCGTTTAAGCGATGTCAGAATCAACTGGATGATCGTGAGTTAGCAGAAGGTTATTCCAGCAAGATGGAGCAATGTGTCACACATTAGCAAGGAGCATGGCTGAAACTGAGTTCTTCTTCGGCATCAGGGTAATTTCAAAGAGGCTTTGGCCACTACGATCACCGGATCTGACACCACCTGACTTCTTCCTTTGGGGTATGCTCAAAGGAAAAGTCTATCTGGACAAGCTTTGCATGCAATGCAGTAGATTACACATACAGTACATCAAGGTATATAGTGTATTTTTTTGGTTCAGATTGCTTCATCCTAACAGGAGTTACAACAGAATATTTAGGGCCTCTTTCAAGTGAATCTCCCTGTATGAGGGGAGAAAATGTCTACCATGAAACCACCCATTGACTCACATTACTATTTTTTTGATTAAAAATGCGGATATTAATCTCTTTTTTGGCCTTTCTCATATACTACCCCTGGCATTTTTAACCCCAACAACAGAGACTTCTGAAAACACTCTCCAGAGCTGTACACTTATGAAAATGCTGGATTGGCCTTGTAATGTGGACAGGTGATAACGCAGACTTTTTCAACACAGACTCTAATCATACTTTGATTTTCCCATAAATGTTTGTAATGTTTTGCTATAGCTTTAAATGTTTCCTTTGCCATTTTCACTTTTCTGTTAACTAAGAAATGTTAATTATGAGCTGACAAATGAATATGACACTGAACTAATTGTTTCCCTGTAACATTCAATGTTGTCAGAATTTGAATATAATTAAGGGAGTAAACTATGGAAAATGGAAAAGTATGAAGATGACAGAGGAAACATTAAAGATTTCTTAAAAATACAACTATTTTAGAATATCAAAGAATAAGAAAATAGAAAGGCACAGTGCACTAAACAATGAGATTAATTAAAAATAAGAATGATGAACTGAAATTGGTTTAAATAAATGTTTGTACCAATGAAATAGAATAGTGAAATGGTTAGCTAGAATTACCTGGTTTTACTAATTATTTTTTAAAAACAAGTTAATAAAATGGAGGATTCTATAGCCAGACTATTATGCTGAGGTGCAATACATAGCTAATCTTTAAGAACTTATTCATTTTTGATGTAGAAATGGGCCAGGAAATGACAACCTATCTTTATGGGCAAATGAAAGAGTATTCATTACTCAAGAAGCGCTTAAAGTGGCAAATTTCAAAAGCAATAGTCAAAAATTGATGTTGAATTAATAACAAATTAAAGATCCTCTTTCTTCTTCTTCTTCTTCATCTTTCAGCTGCTCCCGTCCTCTGCATTTTGCTCTGTTACACCTAATACCTTCATGTCCTCTCTCACCACATCCATAAACTTTCTATTAGGCCTTCCTCTTTTCCAATTACTTGGCAGCTCCATCCTTAACATCTTTCCCACAATATTCCCAGCCTCTCTCCTCCACACAATCACGCTTCTCTGGCTTTGTCTCCCAACCATCCAACCTGAGCTTACCGTCTAACACAGTCATTACTAATTTTGTCCATCCCGTCACACCCAAAGCAAATGTTAACATCTTTATCTGCCACCTCCAGCTCTATGTCCTGCATTTTGGTCAGTGCCACCTTCTCTAACCCATATAAGTCTTACTACTGTCTTGTAGACATTCCCTTTCACTCTTGCTGGTGCACATCTATCTAAAATCCTATCTCCTGACACTCTTCTCCACCCATTCCACCCTGACTGCACTATCTTGTTTACCTCTCTTCCATACCCCCCTGTTAGTCTGTACTGTTAATCCCAACTCTGCTCCCTGCATCCTCACCATTCCCCTGACCTCCCGCTCATTCACATACATGTATTCTGTCTTGTTCCTTCTGACCTCCATTCCACTCCTTTCTAGAGCATGTCTCCACCTCACCAGGTTCTACTCGACCTGCTCCCTACTCTCGCTACAGATCACAATGTGATCTGCAAACATCATAGTCCAAGGAGATTCCTGTCTAATCTCATCTTTCAACTTGTCCATCACCATTACAAATAAGAAAGGACTCAGAGATGATCCTTGATGTAATCGCACCTATACCTTGAATGCATCCGTCACTCCTACTGCAGACCTCACCACTATCACACTTCTCTCGTACATATCCTGTACCACTCTTAAAATACTTCTCTGCCACTCCTGACTTCCTTATACAGTATCTCCACTACTCTCTAGGCACCCTGTTATATGCTTTCTCTATGACCTCACAGACACAATGCAACTCATTCTGGCCTTCTCTAAACTTCTTCAACATTCTCAGAGCAAACATTGCATCTGTAGTGCTCTTTCCCAGCATGAAACCATACTGCTGCTCACTAATCATCACCTCCCTTTTTAACTTAGCTTCCACTACTATTTCCCATAACTTCATGCTGTGGTTCATCAATTTTATCTCTCTGCAATTACTACAGTTATGCACATCTCCCTTATTCTTACAAAAATCTGTACCAGTGCACATCTTCTCCACTTCTCAGGCATCCTTAAACTTTTCAAGATTGCATTAAGCAACCTGGTTAAAATTCCACTGTCATCTCTCCTAAACACCTCCATGCTTCCATAGGTATGTCATCTTGACCAACTGCCTTTCCATTCTTCATCCTCTTCATAGTTATCCTTACTTCCTCCTTGCTAATCCATTGCATTTCCTGATTCACTATCTCCCCATCATCCACTTTTCTCTTTCATTCTATTCATTCATCAGCCTCACAAAGTACTCTTCCCATCTGCTCAACAAACTCTCCACGCTTGTATGTTTCAATCTTCTTCCTTTATCACCCTAACCTGCAGCAAATCTTTCCCAGTTCAGCCCCTCTGTCTAGCCTTTTCTCCTTCCTTAGTGTCCAACCTCTCATACAACTCATCATACATCTTTTCTTTAGCCTTCGCCTCCTCTCTCTTCACCTTATGCTTTATCTACTTTTATTCCAATCTGCTTTCTGTATCCTTCTGAGATACCACTTCTTCTTCGACAAACTCTTCCTCTGTATACTCTGCTGTACTTCCCCATTCCACCACCAGGTTTCCTTATCGTCCTTCCTCTGTCCAGATGCCATACCAAGCACCCTTCTTGCTGTCACCCTTACTACTTCTGCTGTAGTTGCCCAGCTATCTGGTAACTCTTCACTGCCACCCAGTACCTGCCTTACTACCTCCATTAACTCAACCTTACAATCTTCCTTTTTCAGCTTCCATCATCTGGTCCTTGGCTCTATCCTCACTCTCTTCCACTTTTTGATATCTAACATCATCCTACAGACCACCATCCTATACTGCCTAGCTACACTTTCCCCTGCCACCACTTTGCAGTCTCCAATCTCCTTCAGACTGACCCTCTGGCATAAGATATAATCTACCTCTGTGCATCTTCCTCCAGTCTTGTATGTCATCCTGTGTTCCTCTCTCTATTTAAAATACATATTCACCACAAAAATGTCCATCTTTTTCATAAAATATACTACCATCTGACCTTTTGCATTCTTCTCCTTGACACACCATGCCTCCTCATCTCCTCTGTTCCCTTCACCAATATGTCCACTCCAATCAACACTCTCACTCCCTTGAGTAGACTCTCCACCACTTCAATCAACTCACTCCATAAATCTTCCTTTTCATCCATCGCATACACAACTTGCGGGATATTTGCACTAGCAACTTTCATCGTCACACCTTCAATTTACAATTTTATAATCATCACTCCTTCTGACTCTGTTCACCTCCAAAACACTCTTAGCATACTGTTCCATCAGGAAAACCCCTCCCCATTTATCCTCCCATCCACACCATGGTAGAACAACTTGAACCCGACTCCAATATGCCTGGCTTTACTCCCCTTCCATCTGGTCTTGTGAACGCACAATATATCAACCTTCCTTCTCTCCATCATGTCAGTGAACTTTCTTCCCTTGTCAGTCATACTGCCAACATTCAAAGTTCCTATTCTCACTTCCACTTTCTTTACCTTCCTCTTCTCCCTCTGCCTTCAGACACACCTTCCTTCTCTTCTTCTCCTTCTTCGGCCAATAGCAGCCCAATTTCCACCAGCACCCTGTTGGTGGCCTTTGTTAACCTGGACCTCAACTGATCGGGTATGGAAATCTGTATTGTTGTCCACACATTGATCTTGCAAAATTTTACACCAGGTGGCCTTGACGTAAGCCCCATTTATCTGGGCTTGGGACTGGCATTAAGAAACACACTGATTTGTGCATCCCCTGTGGCTGGGTTAAATTAAAGATCCTAATTCTGACTAATACTCATTTCCCCAATCAGTGACAATGACATTTTTTTCCTTCACCTATGTGACTGGAAATGGATGTTGAAAAACACCAACAGCATGATGCTAAAAATAAATAAAAATTAAATTAATAAATATAATAAAGCAATAATAAATTCACACTAATTAGGAGGTCCTTTAATAGATATCATAGTTAAACATCTCTGATCCTAGTATGATATAAATCTAAACTGTTAACACTGAAAGATTGTATATAAATTTAAGCAGCTGTCCTTGTTAATTGACTGAAATGTGCACGTGTACTGCTTTAAACTCACTTGTTGCCGTATGGAATTGTAAGAATCCCCAGGAGGTAAAACTGGAGAATTCAAGCGCACCCCAAGCTTTCGCAAAAAGTTACTGGTAAATTGGTCACAGTTGATTATGTTGAAGGTTCTGGAGTAAAATACAACTTTAATGTTTAGGTTGAAACACTCCACTGTATAAAACTGGTCATCGTTGGGTGGTGGAAGAGGGATACGATGCCGCCGAATTAACGTCCCTGAAATACAAATGAACAGATTAATGTGATATAAATATTCAGAGAAACTGCTTTTTTTATTTATAGCCAGTTTCAAATAAGAACATTTGTCTATGATCCCCAGAATATGTAATCAATTAATTAATTAATTATAAAAATAATGATACCTTCATCTTTTTCTTCATAATCTGAAACCTCAATAAAGACAACTCAGTGGTTCATTCTACCTACATAAATTTATAATTGCTCAAAAACCCTGTCAATTTACTCATGTGTATTTCCACTGAAACCCATAATACAAATACACACATTTAGGCAGTTTGCTAAGAAACACATGCATTTGGTAATTAACATTGTAACCCTGTAATAGAAAAATACAAAAGAATGGCAACATTTTGGATCACTGAGATTCTCTGTGTTTATTTTTTTTTTCCTGTGGTTTTCAAGTTCAGTCCTGGGGAGTCTCATGCCTGTAGGTTTTTATTCCAACCAATTTCACAGTCACTCCATTACTCTTACATTTTTATCCTTTTTCTCCAGAATTTGCTTCCCGAATTTTGTTCACATTTTGCTGAAGTGCAAACAAAGGTTCAAAAAGCACTGAATGGTAAAGGAGAGCAGTCACTTCATTGCCATTTTCAATTGTCAAGTCATTAAAAAAACATCTGTTACAAATGAGCAGACAAATGAATGTGGTACTATAATTTCTCTCTTTTAACATTAAATATTGTCAACATTTGTTACAAATGAGGGTGCAAAAAATCTAAAAATGTGTAAACTAAAAGAAAAATTAGTAAGAAAACTTTAGCATTTCAGGTTTTGAGAAAAATTCAAATATTTCACAATTTTTCTAATTTGTTAGAAAAAGAGTAAAAAAATGTTAGAATAAAATCAACAGTCATATGGGTCCCCCAGAACTGATATTCGAAACCGTAGTTCTATAAAGACTACACATATTATATACATTGTCCGCATCATTACTAGAACCCCCTCTATTCATCACATCACTCCTGTCTTGCAGCAGTTTCACTGGCTTCTAGTTAAGTTCCGCATTTAATTCAAAATTCTTCTGTTAAATTTTAAGGCTATCCACGACCCTGCACCTCCATATTGCCATTCCCTCCCGCACCCTTAGATCCTCTTCCTCCATTCACTTGACTGTTCACTTCGTCCGTCTTACCGCCATGGGGAGTAGAGCATTCCGTTGCTCTGCTCCCCAGCCCTGGAACTCACTACTATCTGAGTGTAGAAATATTGAATCATTCTCACTTTTCAAATCCAAACTTAAAACTCATCTGTTTAAGACTGCCTTTTCTCTTTGACTACAACTACTCTGTCTGATTTTAAATTTTGTATTTTAGTTTTGTTTATAATGTGTGTTTCATCTATTGTTCGGTGTCCTTGAGTGTTTAGAAAGGCGCCTAGGAATAAATAAAATGTATTGTTATTATTATTAATGATATACATATACTAGCTGCTCTACCTGGCGTCACTCAGAAGAGTGATAAAATGCATGTTACATGGGTAAAATACATATGACACTTACGACCTCCTCTTTGCAGTAGAAAGACTTGTATTATTTGTGTTTTTAGCATCTGAGTGCTTTTGAGCTCATTAAGCCCTTACAAATTTTACTGTGAAGTTAGGTATAAGATTTAGAGAAACAGGAGTCATTTTGCAGCAAAGAACAATCCATAGAACAGTATTAATTCTCTCAAGAGTGTGTAGAATGCACCAGAATCGTAATATACAACTTAATCACAGAAAGATAAATGAGGCTTGACAAGTGCTCCTTACAAATCCCCATGAATTATCCACTCCTTCTCACTCTCGCCGTCACAACAGACTTTTGTTATTTCAGCTCAAGCACAGATCTTATGACAAATGGTTTGCTTATTTGTTCGCCCAGGCAAAAATGAAATGGGATAATTTTTGTTCATCATAAAATGAGCATTCCAGAAAGAAAGAATGGATTTTTGATACTATCAACCATTAAAGAGTTATTGATTGGAAAACATAAAATTTATATTTACCGTACTTATTTGGCTAACACTTTTGTCTGATGCAACTCACATCATTTATGATACAACTGGATACATTTCTTTAGATTTTCCAGTTGAAGCACAGGAGGGTCAAGTGACTTGCTCATGGTCACACAGCATCAGTAGCAGGGTTTGAACCCACAACTTTCAAGTCCAAAACCTTAACCATTACGCTACACTGCCTGTTCTATATAAATACACCTAAATTTATAAAAATTCTCAATAGTTATTGTCGTCATCATAAACAACAAAAATTCACGTTGTTTTGCTATGCAATCATTTCTAATTCTTTTGAAGTAAAAATGACACTAATATAATACTGTGTTCTGGAGATGTTGAGGTTAAAATGTACAAAATATTTAGCAAATATGGCAAATTCTAAGATTTTTTTAGACTACATTCAAAGTTAGACTATACCAGTAGTCTTGGAAAACCCAGTGAAATAAGAATTTCTATATATATATATAGTTTTAATATTTTTCTAGAAGAACTAAATTTTTATTAGCCTTTATTTTAAGATAGATATGGTATATGACTGCAAAGCTTTCAAGAAACAGGCGGTTTTTGAATAATGTTCTAACAAATAGACAGGCTGAAATGTAACTTTAAATACAAAATGATACAGTATATTCATACTTGTATATACTTTGTGTTGCATTCTGTTTGTGTGGGTCTTTTGTTGGTATTGTATTATTATCACTATCTTAAGGAGAGATGCAAATAAGAATTTAATAGTACTATATACACATAAAAATAAACTTTTATAAATTAATCAATCAATTTTGATGAACATTGATTTAAATAGAAAATATACTGCATAAGTGATCCACTCGCTTTCCTGTACCACTGCCTTTTCATTGTAAATATTAGCAAATAAGGAACATATTTTGCAGTAAATGTCATAATGGCATTGAATGTGTCTTGAACTATCACAATGTAAAACTTATGAACATCTTTGAGCTTAGATCAGAACTATTAAAACAAGTAAACAAGTAATATCCTACTGAAGTAGCTCGCGTTTACACATAAAAAGCATACCATTCAACAATCTGTCTCCTTCGAATAACTAGTATCTCAATGAACCACTTTGCTATAAAAATATAATAGAGTAACCACTTCAACAACATAACTGTATGTTTTGTTCTAGCTTTCTAGTTCCGATTTAATGAAATACTTATTTTTTTAACTCTTTAAATGCATTACTTATACTATTCACCTGTGTATTTAAACATTTGTTTCATTCTTTAGATAGACAAAAACAACTTTAAAAATTCAGAGAATTCAGAAGGGGCAGTGGAAGAGATGAAATAAGAATTTCTGCTCAATATAAGACATCTGCACAGAATGGACCCAAACTAATTAGCTTTCCAAAGGAGAACACAGAGCATCTTGCAGTTAAGGTTTGCATGAGATCCAGACCATTACTGTTAACAAAACACACTGCCTAATGAGGGCATCCTCACACATCCTAGTCATTAATAAGTTAAAAGGCCTGAAGATGTATATATTAAGCAACACTAAATATGCAACCAACGAATATACAGTACATTGCATAATCTAACAATAAACTTTCTTGCAACCGTTATTCTACTGATTACATCCATATTTTCTCCCTCAGTCCATTTGTGTTTATTTATATTCAGCAGTAAGGACGTGAACATCCCATCTAATGATGGGATTTGATGCCAGGAGATGAGAGTTATAATATCCTGACTGAGTGTTGGGCAGGGTCGTGGGCTCAGCGGCTGTTGGTGAAGAAAGATTCACTGATCCTGACTTTGCTGACAATGCTGTGATCTTTGTTGAGTCAATGGAGGCTCTGATTGGGGCTCTCGAGAGACTGACTGAGAAGTGTAAGTGTCTGGGTTTGCAAGTGTCCTGGATAAAAACCAAGATCCAAGCCTTTAGTGACCTCTTGCACACAGCCATCAACTGTGTGGCTGTCTGCAGAGAGAGTGCCGACCTTGTGGAGAGGTCTACTTAACTAGTCGGCGACATTCATGTCTCTGGTGACACTTCCTATTAAGTCAGTACATGGATTAAGAGAGCATGGGAGAGTCGTGAGGTCACTGAAAAGGAGTGTGTGGTGCTCCCAATATCTATGCAAAAGGACGAATGTCCTAGTCTTTAGAGTCCTGGTGTTTCCTGTTTTGATATATGGCTGTAAGACATGGATGCTACCCAGTGACCTGAGACAAAGACTGGACTCCTTCGGTACTGTGTATCTTCGGAGGATCCTTGGGTACCATTGGTTTGGCTTTGTGTTGAATGAGTGGCTGCTCACGGAGCTGTACAAGTCCATGTTTCCCAAGCTGACCTCACCTGACTGGCAAAACACTGATCTCAGTTTAAAGAGAAGAGGAGCAGACTGAGGGTAGCTATCAGCGGTGTTGTGAAAGAGGGACTTCATAGGCCTAAGCCCTTGATATATTGTGTCATGCTCATATTTTATTTATTCACCAACCCCCTGCTTTTCACAACAGTACATGTTTATCAGTGAGCTGTAAAAACCCAAGGGGGAAAAACTTTCTAACCAAAATCCCCACCCTCTCTTTCTGATATTATATATGTACAGTATATCAACACACTCTACACTCAGAGGGGCTAAATTAAAAATGCATCGCAAGGAGGACCAAGCCACTGATAAAACAGAGTATTGGCAGAAGTGTAGCTCCAATTTAAGCATGGATTACAATATAAGCTCGGAGAAGGACTCCCTCAGACATCCATAATGGGGGCTAAGACACCATTACCATCAAATCCTAGAAACACACCTGGTAGGTAAATTGCAACAAACATGATGAAAACATATCGAATATACTGTATTGTAAAAAATAATATGCTCATTAGAGCCTGCAAATTGATTAAGTTTGAGGCCTGGTCATTTTGAGTTTTTTTATAGTATTTGAGTCTTGTGCCCCCTCTACACTGTTATGTGTTTCTTTAAAAGCGCAGATATTAGCCTCAGTTTTCGTCTTTCATCTACACTACCCTGACATTTTCAACCACCAAAAACTGTAACTACTGAAAAAACACTGCAGAGCTGTATACTTCTGAAAATGTCAGATCGATATTTCCTTGTGGACAGGTGAAAATGCAGCAAACTAGGAAGAATTCAATATAATGCTATACTAAGCACAATTTAATACAAATATGGATTGTAATGTGAACCTGAAAATACTGTGATTTCACAGACCAAGGCCAACAACCATAATTCACTGGCAGGCAATACCTGCCACCAAGATGAAAGAAGAAATACGTTAATCAACAACTGCATCTTGACAAAAAGGAAAAACCCTAATTGCCTTTACTACATTATTGACACGTACACTTATCTTGCTCAATTGGAAGAATCCTAACCCACCTATTCAGTGGCCAACTGATAATATATACTATTTGAATTCTGGAAAAAATCAGATTCTCACTTAGAGAATCTGTACAAAACTTTTTCAAAACCTGGCAGGATCTAATCAATAACATTTTAGAATAAGCATTTAAATTGAGGAAGCAGGTTCTCTCCCCTCTTTTACTCCATTTATCTCTATTCATTTATTATTTTATCTATTCATTTGTCTTTACTAGTGTAAGTTTTACACTGCTGGCCTAGCTCTCTTTCTCAGGGCTGGGGTATGATTTGTTTCAAACCATTTTCTTTTTTCTTTTTGTAAAACTCAAGTTATGTGTATGGAGATGTTATTTGATTTAAAAAAATTCAATAAAATTAAAATAAAAAAAAGAAAAAATGTTTTTGTTACAAAGAGAACCAGGAATGCTTAACACTTATTGTTAATAACTCATAACTAATGACATTCTTTGTTTCTCACTCAAAATACTAACATGATCATATACAGTACGTACACTACAGCAGTGTTTGCATATTTTTTCCCCTTGTGTTACCTTGTGGTATCCCGCTGTTTTGAATCTCTGGCTCAACAACTTGAATACTGTCATCCTCCAAGTAAAAATATATTCTGCAGTACCTGACTCTGGAGAGCTCTTCTCTACTTTCAGGCACAGGCTCTGTAAAGTAGGCATCAAAGCAGAGTACCTGTTGAAATGGCAAAAGGTGTGGATTACTATTTTGATCCTTTTTTCCATGGGCAAGAAAGACAATGTTATATTATATAAAATAGGCTATAATATACTTGCATGTATACTGTATGGCCTCAGAATGACAGATAAATGTCTAAATAATGACACTGAAATTAAAACACAATTTTAAAACAGTTATTCTGTGCAGTGCATAGCAAAAAATATCGTATATAGTGTATAATCCATACATTTGTGGATTAATGGGGGCACAGTGGCATACTGATTAGTGCTGGATTTGAGGATCCTGGTCTGCACACTGTCTTTGTATAGTGTGCACATTCTCCCTGTGTTAATGTGTCTTTCTCCTGAATATTCCACTTTTCCTCACACATTCGAAAGATTAGCATTGGGTTAAGTGGTAACTCTAAATTTGTCATGTATGAGCGTTCATAATTGCTGGGTGTTCTCTGCAATTGACTAGTACCCCGTCCTGGACACTTTCTTGCCTTGTACTTGTTGCAATGGAAATATTTCTTGCACCATTGACCAAGAATTAAAGTAAGTGGATTTGATGATAGATGGGAGACATAGACAAAATGTACTCTTCCAAGGATATACTATTCCATATCTTTCTAGTAATCTCACATAGCTAATTTTTAAGCACTCTCTGATGTTCTGATGTTTTAAGCAATCTTTTTCTGAGACTTAAATAGCAGTCTGGCTGATATTTATAAAATTCCTAAAATTGTTCAGGATCTTGTCTTTATCATTACTTTAACTGTGTAAATAAACAGCAGACCTACAGATTTTGTCCAATCCAAGTGTGTCACATGTATTTTTCTGAACCTACAATCAGTGTAACTCATGTGCAGTATTAGGTTTAGGGCAAAATGGTGGCTCTGAGGCTAAGGATCTGCGCCGGTATCTGGGAAGGTTGCCAGTTCAAATCCCCATTACTGCCAAAAGGGACCCTACTTTGCTTGGCCCTTCCGCAAGGTTTTTAACCTGCAATTGCTCCAGGGATGCTGTACAATGGCTGACCCTGCGCTCTGACCCCAAGGACTATGCAAAAACTAACAAATTCCCAATGTAAGAAATTGTATAAGGTGACATAAATAAAAACAAAAAAAAAAAGTTTGTTTAAGGAAAAGCACACATAAGCAGTTTGTTTCAGATGACAGTTTGGAGTTTCTTTGGATAGTCAGGTTAGTATTCAACATGAACTTAGAAGTACAAAAGATGCCCAAAAATGAGTGCATCTACAAACAGGGAAAATAAATAAATAACACTGTTTTCGATCAGGATGTGGCAAGTAGGAAGCCAAATGTATAGTGAGTAGAGATGCCTTGTGCAACTTAAAGCTTCTCTTCATTCTGAAAAGCACAAACCTGCTGTTAAGGTAGAGAGCACATCAACAGGAGTGACAGACTATTTGTTGAGGCAAGTCTCATTATATTCCAAAGTGTACCATTAAAGAACCAATGAGGACTTCTCCTAGGCTGTAATGCATGTAGCTGTCTAGATGTCTGCTGTGCCAAAAAGAACACTGAATATTAAAAGACACTGTGTGGTAAAGTGAGGTCCACGGTTGATCAGCAATCACCACACTCGTGACTTTAAGGAAGGGGGCGTGATAGCATGGCAGGAGCAGTTCCCATTGTCGCCGGAGAACCGGTGAAGGGCTTATGCCTCCCCCAGACCATGTGGGGGTGACCGCCCTGTTGCCTATGGGGACCACGGGTACAGAGCTTTGAAGCTCAACCCTGTAGGGGCCCATGGTCACTGCCAGGGGGCGCCCCAATGCCTTTGGACCCTTGAACCTCAGCACTTCCAGCACACCTGGAAGTGCTGGGGGGAAGAGGAGCAGGGACACCTGGAGTGCTCCCGGGGATGCAGCCGGCAATTACACCACACTGGGGAGTGCCGGTGGAAGATTGCCGGGAAGCACCTGGAGCACATCCAGGTGTGTATATGTTGTTGGACTGTTTTAATAAAAGCACTTAACTCTCTTCCACCAACCGATTGGCTAAAGTGTTTTGTTCCCATTTGCCATGCACATCCGGTTATGTCATCGACGGTGTTGGGTTCAAGAGGCTCCCAAAACTGGAAGAGGGAGCATGGAGCAGGACCCGCACCGTCACAGTATGTTTCAGATTTCTTCCTTTTTTTGCTGTTATGGAAAAGAAACAGCAACCCTAAAAGTCCTTAAAATGTAACATAATAAGTAGTTAAAGGGTAGAGTGGTGGCTCGGAGGCTAGGCATCTGCCCTGGCAATCAGAAGGTTGCCAGTTCAAATTCTGTAAATGCCAGAAGTGACTCACTCCATTGTGCCCTTGAACAAGGCCATTAACCAGCAATTGCTTTGTCCTGGGTATGACGTTAAGCTGCTTCCAACCCTACAAACAAGTCCTCCAACTTGCAGGAAATACTCAGGGGTTGCTGGCAAGATTGAAACCCCAGCCACCGTAAAAAACCTCATGCTGTTCCACTGTGGTGCTGAGGTGTCACCCACTGCGCTCAGGTCCCAATCGAGGTGCTTCGTCGTGTGGTAGGTGCGGCAACATGCTATCAGCACATGCTCCAAATCTCTCTCTCTCTCTTTCTCTAAGTAGTTGAATATAAACCAAGTCTTGGATTAAATGGTTTGTTATTATTAAAGAACCAGTGTATATGAAGGTAGGTGGTATGGTTGGTAGTTAGGCTGCCTATGAAGCAAAACGTCGTGTTAAGTTTAAAAAACATGAGGCATGCATTGTATATTACTGTATGCACAAATTACAATTCCTAGCAATATATGGAACAAAAAATAACACAAACTGTTCATGTAGGAATAACATTTACATCTCTTTTCTGTGAAAACATATACTGACTTTTTGATTCCTAATAAATGATGAAACCTACTTCAGTCTACAGCAAAAGAAACAGCCAAAGCATTGAAAGAATCAGTTGTCACCCATTTCACACACATAAAATTCAAGCCTCCAGCTTTTTTCTGGAAACTGTTACAAACTATGGGTCAAGTATGTTATACCACAGGACGACTATGCCTAGAAGATCTGTGATGTATCTATCATTTGCTTCAGATGTAAACTCTCTATTTGAAATTCTGCCCTCAGGTATCGCTCTGTTGTATTCATTTCAAATGCAACATTCCTGAGTTTTCTCTATTCTGCATCATAATTTCATTTTCAGCCTGGAAGAATACAAATGATTTTGCTGAAAACAAATTACAATGCAAAACTTTGATACTCTGAGAAAAAAAAAATCATACACAAAGGCAGTAATCTAATATGCATTATACCGTAGAAGAAATATCAAAATGGGTCAGATATGCACATGATTAGGTTTGCATGCCTGATATGTTCCTGGCTGCTATTAGGGTGTTGAACTTTAAGCTAATCATAAAAAGGCAACTACCAGAAAAAGTTTTGTTGATCTGTATCAGTAGACTATTCAAACAAAACTCTACTAAGCTATTTACAGCAATGACACACACACACACACTGAGGAAAGGTGGTAACTTTTGAAATTTAACATTCAGACATTTGTGCTATGATTACATGACTTATGCTAAAGGAAGCCTAAATGACCTGCTTATTAGGCGTATAAACAAACTACACTAGTCTTACAATATTCCTGGATTATCAAATGAGAACTGCCTTGAACCATTATTGACAAAGTTTGGACTCTTTTGAACTTGTCTTGGAATGTCATACATTCATAATCAATAAATCTGAAAAGATGCTAGAAAAAGAGCAGCACATTTTAGCTGACATATTATGACAGGTATTGGGCCCATCTTATGTATTACCCAGACAGATGTCTCCAATAACTTGAGTTATATATCAGATATTAGGGATTAGATGATAAGTCTGATATCATGTAAGACTGAGCAGTCTATTAAGTGCTTGAGTAACTTTTTCAAATTTAATAGAAGTCACTGTGTTGTTTTAGAGAGTATACATCCTACAGATATAACAGTGTAAATCTATTTTAAAAAATAATTTCCCCTGCTTTGTATTGATCTTAGCAGGGTAGCTATTAAGAACACATTTCTACATCCAAAGATAGCAAGAGCACAGGGAGCTATGTGTTTGTAGTTCTTGGGTCACAGATTTGCACAAACACAGGAGGTCGTAGAAACAAGAAGGATTTTTATTCGAACACTGCAAACACATGAGCTTAAACGTGCTCCATGACAAGTCAGAGATGACAGTTCCGCTAGGAGCAGAGAGAGAGAGATAAAAGCAAACAATCAATTCCAAAACCGACAGGCGCTGCACAAGGCTTTTAAGTTAGCGAAGTATCGCGTGAGGCTTGTATTATGCGTTATAGCGCAAGTGAGAAGGTAAGGAGCAATGTGAGGGTAGTCTGTGTTTTAGGGGTATTCCTAGGGGCGTCTTTGTCCTCTTGTGGTGCGATCACTCCTCCAGCTTACAATATATAATACAAAGAGTATATGACACGTGTTTCACTCTATTTGAGGCTCATCAGGTGTACACACTTTTGCTTCCCCTTGCAGGGATCGAACCTCAGATTTCAGGACCTGAGATGAAGTCTCTGACATTGTGCCATGATGGCTGGTTCACTTTTTTGACATGGTCTAGATCGGAGTATTACATACATAGGTTTGATCACAATCTAATATTTGGGTGGTTAACTACCAGGTAACGCGTGTTGTTTATATATACAGGTTACGTACGAGATAGGGACTGTAGGTTTGTACTTAAGTTGAATTTGTATGAAAGTCGGAACAGGTACATTATTTTAATAAATGCTATTATGGACCGACTGTAACCAAGTGCTCTGCCATTGAATGATGGAGTTTTACCTCTTTCTGACCTTTTTATTATTTCTACTTTATTTTCAATGGTGATGGTTTTTCTCTTTTTAACTGTATCACCAGCACTTGCATCAGATTTGTGTTTCAGAGACATTCTTGAAGGGTGAAGACAAAAGGTTAATATGAGCTCTTCTGCACAGCACTGTACGGCAATCACAGCAGGAAGGCAACAGTTATTAACATGTCTGATGTATAGGGTGGTCCAAATCTAATTATGCAATTTTCATCACACTATAACTTATTAAGTTTATTACATTGAAAATCACCCGAAAAATCCCGGACCATCGAGAAGTGTGCGAACTGACAACATGAAGAATCGTCTTCGTGCCGAACTGGAATCATTTCTGCATAAATCAAAGTCATCCAGACGATCGAGATCTGCATAATTAGACCCGGACCACCCTGTACTGACAAGAGACAACTACCTGCTATGTACATAATAGTACAAGCAGGTTGGCAATTGAGAATGAATGGGGGCATCGAGGGGCAGTTCACCAGCCCACCTCACAGTCACCTCCACTACAGTATGCTGCCTGCAGCGTCTGCCTTAGCACCACTCCCATTCAACAAGCAGCCATCCAAGGCACACTACAATGCTACCCCCCGCCGCCCCGTTCACCCTCAATGGCCTCCATTCAGCCACAACTGGGTTACCGCTTGCATCATTACCAGCCGCCCACCGAGAATGAACGGGCAGCTGTGTGTGTTGGGTGGGCAGTGAAACCGCTTGCTGTCGGGAGCCGCCTGAGGGACAATACACTGCGCGAGCAGCGAAATCGCCCCCCTCCAGCGACCACTTGCAGTGTCCCCAGGCAGGAGATGACGGAGCGGCAGTTACTGAGGTGCATGCGTCGCAGCTGCGGCCTCGTTCATATGTCGCAGGTCGGATGTCCATAACCTGGGGACTACCTGTATATGTATGTATGTATATATATATATATATATTGTCACGCACACGCGAGTGGGAGACCGCGGAAGGATCTTAACACACCTGGGAAGACATTCGCCAGCAAGGAATGGCAGGGTACTAACTTTCTCCCTCTGCTTTCTCCATCTTTTCCTGACGTCATCGATCCCATCCTCCCTTACGGTTCCTTCCCAGCATTCCTCCACTTACGGCTCCTCCTTCATAAAATGGCCGCCGACGCCATGATTCAGCGTCGCGCTTATGAACTGTTTTGTCTACTGTATAATTTTGACCAGTTTTTTTCATTTATTATTGTGGATCGTCTACAATATACGGGGCCGGAAAACCCCTAACCCCAAACCTTTTTACAGTGGCGTAGTCGGCAGGATAGAAGATCCTTAGAGATGACCGAGGGACAGGACCTGAATACCGTGCTGCAGGGGATGAATGCCCAACTCCAAGCCCTGCAGCAAGCGCAAGCCGCTACCACTCGGGAGTTGGAGGCTATGAAGGCCAGGCTGGCAGAGGCCCAAAGAGCAAGACCAGACCCGACCAGACCCGCCCAGACCGACGCCTCCGCTACTGGTACCTATGACCGACGCGGATGATGTTGAGTCTTATTTGGGCATATTTGAACGGACGGCCACCCGGAACGAGTGGCAGCGGTCCGAGTGGGCGTCCATTCTGGCACCTTACCTGAAGGGACCGCGCAGCGGGCCTATTATGACCTCCCCGAGGAGGAGGGCGCGAACTCGACCTCCTCAAACCGGAGATCCTGGCCCGCTACGGCATCACGCCGGGCCAGCAGGCGGCAGAGTGGCGGAACTGGCAGTTCGACCCAGAAAAACCTGCCCGTGCCCAGGCCTTCGAGTTCTGGGGCAAGATGGGGCTGGCTACGGCCAGAGGGACCCCAGGCCCGGAGAGTAGTAGAGCAGGTGGCCTGTGAGGGCCTCGTGAACGCCATGCCCAGTTCCCTCGCCCAGCAGGTCCGGCGGCATCCATATAAGGACATGCTGGGTCTGAGCTGAGCCCTCTCGACGCACTGCGGTAGCGCCGCCAAGGCCTAAAGAAAAACCGGCCTCTCCGCGCTGTTACAAGTGTGGCGAGACCGGCCATCTGCTGCCAACCTTCCCCCTGAACATCACCTCGGAACCAATGGACTGCACCTGGGCATCAACGAAGAGGTACTGTACCCCGTCGCATCCCTTGGCGAGTCCAAACAAGGGAGTGGTGTTATTAAATGGGCACGCGGTGGTGGCTTTGTTTGATTTCGGCAGCAACATAACCATGCCCTCTCTCGTATCCACGACCTCTCGGTTAGGTCCGCCCGACCTGACGGTCTTGGGCTAAGGGGGGGATCGTGTCACGCACGCGCGAGTGGGAGACTGCGGAAGGATCTTAACACACCTGGGAAGACATTCGCCGGCAGGGAATGGCGGGGTACTAACTTTCTCCCTCTGCTTTCTCACAGGAAAAAAGACGCTCCGCCACCATAAGCCGGGTTTGCCCGCACTGCGTTACTTCCGCCCTTCCTCCTCCATCTTTTCCTGACGTCATCGATCCCATCCTCCCTTACGGTTCCTTCCCGGCAATCCTCCGCCATGATTCGGCGTCGCGCTTATGAACTGTTTTGTTTATAATTTTGACCAGTTTTTTTCATTTATTAATGTGGATCGTCTACAATATACGGGTCCGGAAAACCCCAAACCTTTTTGCTGTCTCCTCCTCAGTCTTTTACAGTATATATATATATATATATATATATATATATATATATATATATATATATATATATATATATATATATACATACTAGCAAAATCCCTGTGCTTCGCCACGGAGAATTAGTGTGTTAAAGAAGTTATGAAAAAGAAAAGGAAACATTTTAAAAATAACATAACATGATTGTCAATGTAATTGTTTTGTGACTGTTTTGAGTGTTGCTGTCATCAAGGATTTGATTATCATTATTTTTTTCAATCAGGTTCGTATTTGGAGGACGTGTTGTGTTCAAGTCACATTCCGTTAAATGTAAAGATAACAGGTTTCATTCATCGAAGTGTTCACTACCCAAATCGCTACAGGCAAGGAGGCACGTATTTTAAACGAAAAGGGAGAAGACAGCGAAGGAGCTGAAAAGTTAGAAGGTAAACTGTTTAAATAAAGAGCTGGGAAGGTGAATGGAAAGAAGCAGCCAGCGATAAAGCAAGGAAGACTCTGTAATAAGGACGGTTGGGTGTATGTAGAAGGTGTAACAATAGGATTGTTAAGCCTTATGATCATGTTCCCGCACGGAGGGTTTAGAGAGACACACCGGGAGAAGTAAAGAATAGGGAACCCTGTGTGACTGTTCTGCTGTTGTCCTTCGACAGTTCTGTGGCTATGCATATTTGTATGCACCTCTCTAAACTTGCACCACTGGTTCCGCAAACAATTCGGTCACGTATAAGGGAACTTTTAATCTCCCCGAAATTGCATGTGCTTGCTAACACTCTCAGATCTGTGACGTAGTTGTCTATATTTTCTCCCCTTGCCTGATTTCTTGAAAAAAATCTGTACCTTTCTACAGTTTCGTTTATTTTCGGGTTGTAATGTTCATCAAATTTACGTATCATTAAGTTCATGGTTAACTCATCAGGTCTTACATCACCGGTCAGCGCCTAACACAATTCTCTGCCGCTCTCTCCAATAAGATAACGGAATAATCTGACCTTAGTGTTTTCCTCTGCTTCCGGCATTGCAAATTCTGTGAATAATCTGAACTCGTCCTTCCATGTTTTCCATGACTTCACCAGGTCTTTAGCATCGAGGCTTAATGTCAGTGGTGGCCTCAGACCCTCCATTTTCCTTTCATGTTAAATCTCCGCGTCCTGAACTTTTAACAGAAAACTGGCGTGACTTTCGACACAGTTCTATCACCTACGGTGCCACCATGTTTCTCCCTCGAGATTATTAAAAGGCACTGACTCACGCTTCCAGTTTATGTCTGTTTATTTCACAGTAGTTAAAGCCAGAACAAAATCAGTTCACAGTTCAGCTTTACAGCCTGATTTCCTATTCGTTTGCATAAGCACAGTCCTTCACCAGCAATTTTAACTCAGTTACAGCAATTTTAACTCTGCCTAAAAGTGATCAAAAGTCTCGTTTATAGGCTGCATCTTCTCATTAAACTTGTACATCGCGAATATCGTATTCGTTGTGGGAATGTCAAACGCCAGCGGCAAACTGTCTGTGAACTTAATTTAAACTTAAGGTTTACACTGTGCTTTGTTTCCACAGTAGCTGCACTTTTGAATATGCTTGTATGCGTCACTCGCTTCATATTCTTTTGCTGCCTTCTTAATTGTGTTATGCGTTTTTTGAACAGGTTGCATTCATCGAAGTGTTCACTACCCAAATTGGTACTCGTGAAGCTTTACACCTTGCTTTCCTATTGATATGTGTGCAAAAGGCTTGTTCAGCGTCAGAGGGTTGTTACATCACACACTGCATGCATGGGTTTATCTTTCCCAGTCCTGCAAAGTCAGTTCACATGAGCCACTCGGAGTACATGCATCGAAGGTTCTCAGCTGTGCTTGTGCTATGTCGTGCGATCTTGCGATGTCTGCGGCTTTATTTAACGTTAGCTAAGACCCGGCACTTAAACGTTTCTCTCGCACTTTCGCTGAGTTTGTGCTTGACCATCTCATCTTCATTTGCATTAGCACAGTCCTTCACCCGCGAATATTTCACGGCAGCGTGTCTATTGGATAGCTGCTGACAGACGGCCTTATATGGGCAGGCACTCAATTCCGTGGGAGGCGTGATGATGCGGGACGCAACTTCGCCTCACACGGCGACCAAGCTGTAGGCTACAGCCGTATATATGGACAAAAGTAGGTTCCAGTTATGACCGTTATGCGTAGAATTTCGAAATGAAACCTGCCTAACTTTTGTAAGTAAGCTGTAAGGAATGAGCCTGCCAAATTTCAGCCTTCTACCTACACGGGAAGTTGGAGAATTAGTGATGAGTCAGTCAATCAGTGAGTCAGTCAGTGAGGGCTTTGCCTTTTATTAGTATAGATATATATATACAGTCATATGAAAAAGTTTGGGAATAGATTTTTAGTAAAGCAATATTTAGTTGTAAGAAATTAAATCAAATGTGAAAAACTGGCTGTGTAAAAATTTGGGTACCCTTGTAATTTTGCTGATTTGAATGCCTGTAACTGCTCAATACTGATTACTTGTAACTTGCAACACCAAATTGGTTGGATTAGCTCATTAAGCCTTGAACTTCATAGATAGGTGTGTCCAATCATGAGAAAAGGTATTTAAGGTGGTCAATTGCAAGTTGTGCTTCCCTTAGACTCTCCTCTGAAGAGTGACAGGATGGGATCCTCAAAGCAACTCTCAAAAGATCTGAAAACAGATTGCTTAGTATCATGGTTTAGGGGAAGGCTACAAAAAGCTATCTCAGAGGTTTAAACTGTCAGTTTCAACTGTAAGGAATGTAATCAGGAAATGGAAGGCCACAGGCACAGTTGCTGTTAAACCCAGGTCTTGGAGGCCAAGAAAAATACAAAAGCGGCATATGCGCAGGGTTGTGAGAATGGTTACAGACAACCCACAGATCACCTCCAAAGAACTGCAAGAACATCTTGCTGCAGATGGTGTATCTGTACATTGTTCTACAATTCAGTGCAATTTGCACAAAGAGCATCTGTATGGCAGGGTGATGAGAAAGAAGCCCTTTCTGCACTCACGCCACAAACAGAGTCGCTTGTTGTATGCAAATGCTCATTTAGACAAGCCAGATTAATTTTGGAACAAAGTGCTTTGGACTGATGAGACTGATAAGACAAATTCAGTTATTTGGTCATAATAAAATACGCTTTGCATGGCGGAAGAAGAACACCGCATTCCAAGAAAAACACCTGATACCTACTGTCAAATTTGGTGGAGGTTCCATCATGTTGTGGGGCTGTGTAGGTAGTTAAGGGATTGGGGCCCTTGTTAAAGTCAAGGGTCAGGTGAAATCAACCCAATAGCAACAAATTCTTCAGGATAATGTTCAAGCATCTGTCACAAAGTTGAAGTTACGTAGGGGATGGATATTCCAACAAGACAATAACCCAAAACGCAGTTCGAAATCTACAGGCATTCATGCAGAGGGAGACGTACAATGTTCTGGAATGGCGTCACAGTCCCCTGACTTGAATATCATTGAAAATCTATGGGATGATTTGAAGCAGGCTGTCCTTGCTCGGCAGCCATCAAATTTAACTGAACTGGAGAGATTTTGTATGGAAGAATGGTCAAAAATTCCTCCATCCAAAATCCAGACACTCATCAAAGGCTATAGGAGGCATCTAGAAGCTGTTATATTTGCAAAAGGAGGCTCAGCTAAGTATTGATGTAATATTTCTGTTGGGCTGCCCAAATTTATGCACCTGTCTAATTTTGTTATGATGCATATTGCATATTTTCTGTTAATCCAATAAACTCAATGTCACTGCTGAAATACTATTGTTTCTAAAAGGCATGTCATATATTAAAAGGAAGTTGCTACTTTGACAGCTCAGCCAATGATAAACAAAAATCCAAAGAATTAAGAGGGGTTCCCAAACTTTTTCATATGACTGCATATAAACATTTTGATTTTTAAAGGACTTTGGTCTGTAGGAAGTGCATTCTAAAAGGTTTTTGTTTTTAGTGGAAAAAACAAATTGAAACTTGGTGTATTTTAGGAAAGTGGTTGTCTTCTCTAGCTTCCATCAAATCAGCTCTCTTTCACTGACCTAATTTAACTGATAGTTTTTAATAAAATTCTGCTGGATAATCACCTAGGCCTGCAGATTCCCCTTTTGTAGAAATTTAACCGCACCCAAGATTTCACTGAGCAATGAGTCTATCCAGTTCATCTATACAAGATGCCTGGATCTGTGGCAATTGTATTAAATTTAAAAAGTAAGTAGTTAAAGCTTTATTTTAATTACATGTAGATAAGTAAAACTTTTACAGTATTCCTTATTTCTCTGTATTCAGTAATGTTGGTTTAAATAGCTTTCTTTTGTTTCTGCATTGGCATTTTGAACTTTGGTCTTATTTATTTGATAGGCCAGTGTTATATTAGCCTTTTCTCTGAGTTCATAATAAGAATAACATAATTACAATTGTAGTTTCTCCGTTTCTTTTGTAATATTTAAATTAAATTCATTTTCCAAGGTCAGTTCTTTTATATAGAGCTCAGTGTTGGGTGATTGCATATTCATAATTGATTTTTGACTTGTAACTAATTACATCTATTACTTTTCTAGTTTGCAAATGTAAGAAATAATTTGTTACACAGCAGCATAGTGGAAAGCACTGCTATGGATCCAGCATCCTAGGTTTGAAACTCACACCCTGTTGCTGAATATGTGGAGTCTGCATGTTCTCCCCATGTCTGTATGGCTTTCTTCTCTGTATATTCTTGGTTTTATCCCACAAAACAAAACATATGCATGTTAGAGTTATTGATGACTTTCAACTGGCAACAGTGCCGGGTATAAGTGGGTGCAGAAGTGGGTCCTGTGATGGACTTGTGTCCTGTCTAAGGCTATTTCTTTCCTTGTACCCAGTACTGCTGGGTTAGGCTCTGGCATCTCAACCACCTGAGGCCATGAATTGGATTTTCATATTACATATTGTTTCTTTTCCCAACTCAATCTCTCTTCAACTTTTGTTAACTTTTAATATTCAATTAATTATCCTGTATGAATGCTAAAATAGTGGCCTGGATGTTATGAATTAAGAGCTGATCTTTTTTTTTTTCTTTTTAGTTCTTGATGGAGACTGTTGACATTCCCATTTACAAAGTCTAACACCTGATTAAAAGTTATCCATGTTTTGTGTTTACCAGTGATATCTGAAAGTAAATTTATGAGTGATCATAACAAATTGATAATTGATTAGCCTTTATAAATTTAACAGTTCATGTTCTGAAGTCATGTATAGAAGAAACCAAGACATACAAACATTTCTTACTGTTAAACTGTGATTTCAGTTTGCTGAAACAGTTTCTGATCAGCTTAAATCATACACAGATTTACATTGGTAGTACTTAAAATTTCCACTTCTGTAAGAAGATGTCAATATCTAACATTAACTGGTTTAATTCATCACAAAATTCAAATATAATTTTCTACATTAGGTCTCTTTTATATATGTAATGTCCAAAATGCTATTCCTTCATTGTTTTCCATTAATTAACAACATTGTCAAGGCAATTTACATAATCTCCCCCACAGATTTCTTTTCTCAGTTGTTCAGTTAAAACACAGAGAGCCCAAAAAGAAATTATTTAAACAATGAAGTTACAGTATACCAATATGAAGTCATACTCTACCTGTTTATCAAAAGCAACCCAGGATGGAAGAGCACTGCCATCCCCCTTGGGGTAGACTGAGAATTTGGGTCGAATCGTTTGCCCAGGCAGCAACTCGCCACCGATGCCCGGCTTCTCCTCACCTACCATCATCGGAGTTCCATTAGAAATATCAAAGTGCTGTGACTTGTGGAACTTCTCTTTCCCCAGCTATAACAAAGAGATACATTATACATTTATTTTACTGAATAATAAAATAAAATACCTGCATTTAATATAGTTTGCACTTATTATAACTATCTGTAGTGGTAGCTACTGATTAAATTGCTATTAATAGTAGCATTATTACAAATATTAATTATGGTATTATTATTTCTGTATATTTGGCAGAGTCCTTAATCAAAATTGACTGAGATCAGTATAGATTGTAGCTGTTTACATATATTTATTTACTTAATACCTGTCCTACAGTGCATCCGGAAAGTACTCACAGCGCATCACTTTTTCCACATTTTGTTATGTTACAGCCTTATTCCAAAATGGATTAAATTCATTTTTTCCTCAGAATTCTACACACAACACCCCATAATGACAATGTGAAAAAAGTTTACTTGAGGTTTTTGCAAATTTATTAAAAATAAAAAAATATAAAGAAATCACATGTACATAAGTATTCATAGCCTTTGCTCAATACTTTGTTGATGCACCTTTGGCAGCAATTACAGCCTCAAGTCTTTTTGAATATGATGCCACAAGCTTGGCACACCTATCCTTGGCCATTTTCGCCCATTCCTCTTTGCAGCACCTCTCAAGCTCCATCAGGTTGGATGGGAAGCGTCGGTGCACAGCCATTTTAAGATCTCTCCAGAGATGTTTAATCGGATTCAAGTCTGAGCTCTGGCTGGGCCACTCAAGGACATTCACAGAGTTGTCCTGAAGTCACTCCTTTCATATCTTGGCTGTGTGCTTAGGGTCGTTGTCCTGCTGAAAGATGAACTGTCACCCCAGTCTGTGGTCAAGAACGCTCTGGAGCAGGTTTTCATTCAGGATGTCTCTGTACATTGCTGCAGTCATCTTTCCCTTTATCCTGACTAATCTCCCAGTTCCTGCCGCTGAAAAACATCCCCACAGAATGATGCTGCCACCACCATGCTTCACTGTAGGGATGGTATTGGCCTGGTGATGAGCGTTGCCTGGTTTCCTCCAAACGTGACGCCTGGCATTCACACTAAAGAGTTCAATCTTTGTCTCATCAGACCAGAGAATTTTGTTTCTCATGGTCTGAGAGTCCTTCAGGTGCCTTTTGGCAAACTACATGCAGGCTGCGATGTGCCTTTTACTAAGGAGTGGCTTCAATCAGGCGTAGAATTCTGTATGGATGTGTAGAATTCTGAGGAAAAAATGAATTTAATCCAACAAAATATGGAAAAAGAGATGCGCTGTGAATAATTTACAGATGCACTGTACCTATCTAAGATGGGTTAAAATCTAAGTAATCAATGTAGACCTCATTGCTAATGTTTGCAGTGCAGCATCTATTAGGATGTATTTTGTAATGCATATAGTAATAAAATGCATTGCATTTGTCATTCCAACAGATGTCGCATTATAAACATCTGTAGTAATAAAATGCATTATTACCAATGTTTGAGATGCACAGTATGTTGGAATGACAAGTGGAACCCATTATATTATTACAAATCTGTTGGAAAGACAGAGACATATGGATGGATACACAGACACATACTCATTTTCAAGGTGGATTTTACCATCTTGTGCACGGGCAGGTTAAGCAACATGCAGAGACCATGCAGAGAGTAACCATCATCAGGTCTTTTATAGTGCAATGTCTTATCCACTACATGTACACTTACATACAAATACAGAGATATATATCATTCTAGCCTCCTCTGGTGCTCACAGGTAATTCTGTACTTCTAAGCCCCAGCTAAAACAACAAGCTACTTACAGAATACCTCAGATGCTACCCTCTAATGGCCAAACGATATCTAACATGTTTCTCCATGGACTGGAACCCAATTCTACTGACCAGAAGTAATGAAATCCAAGGCTCATGTGACCCTTCCTTCTGGCAGCCTTCTAAATGACACAATAGTGAACTTGTTGTTTTACTATTAGTACCCTGTAATGTCACGTAAGTGTCTGGTAGTTGTCATAAGGGTCAGTACTTGTCCTATGTTCACACTACATATTGTTTCCTGCCTAGCACCTGATTAGTAGCAGCAGCAAGATTGGGCCTAAATTTGTCACAAGAGGGCCTAATGTTACTGTTAATGTATTACTGTTTAAATATACATCCAATAAAGAAAACATTTTAGAAGTTCAGTCATTGCATTGAAAACTTCATCATCTGCTTTTTTATTTCTAGTTGAATGTGTAGTCTGAATGATTTTTGATAATATGAAGATAAATCCACTTACAAATGGTGAAGATTAACTGACTGCCTATTTTTTGTCAATATGTAACACATACCAGCCTATAGCAAGACACACACGTCCAAATAATACCTGTTCAAATTTTGACCTCTGACCAATAGCATTATATAAAAGCAAACAGTCTGATTACTGTTTTGCCATTTCTTATAATTTCTGTATACATGCCTGATGTGTGCGCTTCAACTCTCTGAACACACACGTGAATCAGCCCTAAATTATATTATTACAAAAATGCCAGAGTTGAATCTTTTGATATCCTGTTTTCCAGGCACTTTCTGTTACCTGTTGTACCAAAGAGCAGCAAAGCTGCGCACATTTGAGTCTGTGGCCCTTTAATGTCAGATAATTCAGTGACCTGGGGGATCCCTCAACATTTGCCCGCTGGGTTGGTGTAGATAATCAAGCACGTGCAATAGTAATGCTAATGGCAAAATCTCCACTGAAGTGAATAAGGCTAGTGGTAATGTCTTTACATGCCACTGGGGTATCACCAAAATTCACGGTCGTCTTAACTTATGGGCACTGGCCAGAGGCTTCAGGACCATAGGGGCCCACAATGTCTCTATGATGCTGTTAAGAGGGCCCTGCCAAAGTTCAGACTGTCATGTTATGCTCTTATGTTTATTTCCTTTAGCTAATTAAACCCTAAAAGAGTTGTTTAACATTGTTCGTGTATCCTCCACTAAGACCTACCCCAACTAGTAACTTCAGTATATAATCTCACACAAGAGCATTGAAAACATATCCTTACCACAAGAAAAATAGTACCTGGAATATGTAATAAAATGGTTATTTCCAGAACCCATTTGTTGCCACAAACATGCATTGGAAATATAGAAGGTGAAACAACTGAACAACTGTCTTAGCTTGAAAAAATTGACATATTAAGCTTTTCCTCCATGCCTCCATACCATTTTTTTATTTATAAAAAGTGCTTAACTATAGGACACAGTCTCACATGGCAAATGCATGTACACTATGTTTGTGAAGAAATGACTTTGACTTGAAAAATAAACTTATCCTTTAAATATAAATGTAGAAACAATGTGAACAGACTTCATCACTATTAAAAACAACAGTACTGCTCACAAAAATAATCATTGGGTTATGTAGCCATTACTGTACCTAACTTACCTTAGGAGGATTTAATTTATAAAGTACTGTATATGTATTTAAACATGCCTTTAGAACATCTGTGATTAAACAGTGACTTTAAGTTGATTCAAATGAAAATATTCATGCTCCTATTATGCTTTACATATGTTTGTAATCCAATTGATATAATTTTGCTGAATTTCATAATAACTCAGTTCATTTAAGTTAGGCAAACACATCTGAGGAGCACAGAATCATATTAGAACGTCACACAACAATTTCACTCTTTAATTAATACTGTTTTTATCAGTATGCTGCTGCTGGAGTATGTGAATTTCCCCTTGGGGATTAATAAAGTATCTATCCATCTATTTATCTATCAATGCAGTTCCCCCTTCCCAGCTCCTCTCTTATGACCTCACTGTCCGGCAATTACAGAGCCGCATTTATCCACACATGGCTAGCTGGCGGTTTGTAACAGCGGTTCGGTTTCACAAATAAAAAAATATATATTTATATATATATATATATTCACGCAGAGGTAAAGCTTTATCATTCGCACGTTGTTAGGTTTGTTAAGGGCATCAAATTATCCCAAGACACCGCCAGAGCTTGAGCGCTCAAAAAACAACAGAGCATGGAGCGAAAGACATCTAATTAAAAAATCCTCTCTGGCCTGCACGAAAATATAGAGTACGACAGCACTTACATTCGTGTTAAAAGAATAACCGGGTAGAAGCGGTAAAGCCATGTCGACAAACTGCGCTTTTTCCAAGGAGACTCCAGAGCCCGCTGAACTGGTGCACTCTGCCTCCAAGTTAACTTTCTCGTTGTCATGGGAATGCGTCGTTTGTGTAAATGCTGCTTGGCTACAGCGGCGAAGACGCATAGAGAAGCGCATGCTCAGTGCGACCTGTCTGCTTTCTGCGCAGCTGCTGACTGCTGATCTGCGTGGAGAAAAGCGAGAAGTGGGCGGAATGGGTTGTTATTCAGGTCTGGTCGTGTTATGTATGAGTTATAATCACACTAAGACAGGGCGACAAACGATGCACATGTGTTAAATTACCTTCGTAAAGTTACTAGACCTTTTACCATTATATCCTGCGTGGGGAATGTTCTGAGCTACACATTAATGAAAAAATAATACTGCAAACTGAAATCGAAATTCAAGCTGCAAGAGGCTCACACGGCAAAATGTAACATTACATTTTCAGGTACATCCAATTCAGTGAGCCAGGGAGTCTATTCCGGCAATGGGGTTCGTCCTCAGCCGTCGTGTCACTCTTAAACAAGTCTGAAAATGTGGTTCGGCAGCAAGCTAATCGTGGTCATGTGGATCAGACATCAAAACAAAAGAGTGCAACGCTTTTGGAAGCTTCAGACTACTGGGAAAAGGGACCCGTTAAACTATTTTCACAATTTATATCTGATGATGTGATCGACAGAAACTGAAAAGTTGAATCTACAATAGCCCTACAGTGATTGAGAATGGAAATCCCGATTCTATATCTTGTTATATTGTACTTCATAACGGTTTGCGTTTGGTGCCACTTTTATAAACTCAGTAATAACTCAGGTAGAAGTGTACTAAGATGTGGCAATTAAAACAAGCCAAATGTGTAATAGTGATAGATTCTGTGCACAGTACTTTGAAACCCTTGTGCGTGCAGTATTAGTTTTCCAATTATTTCGGATTGGAATACTTTGTTTAGTGGATAGAGTTTCTGTCATTAATAAGTAATCAAATTGTTACCCTTTGTTTTGTTACTAAGGGCATCGCCATACACATAATAGGGTCTTTGTGATTTAAAATATAAAATTGTGTACCATAAAAAAACTCCATAACTGTGCACAAGTCTATCTAGTGCATCTTTGGATTTCTGTTTACTTTAAAACTGAACTATGCATGTTCTTATCAGCAGAATCACTAACTTCTGTACCAATTAAGTTGCATTTTTTGTTGATTGTTTTTGGGATAAATTTTTGCAATACCAGTTCCCTCTCAAGAACTTACTTCATTCACTCATAAAAACAAAGGTGCCAAAGTGGCCCTACAGGATGATGCCATAGGGCAGGGATGTTGAACTCCTGGCCTGGAGAGCCGGTGGCTGCAGATTTTCATTCCAACCCTTTTCCTAATCAGTAACCAGTTTTCACTGATATTTAAATAATTTTTCCTTCATGTTTTTAAGGATTCAATCCTCTGAATTCACCCTTTTCTTCATCAAATGACAACCAAACAGAATTGAGACGCGAAACGAGCCAACAGCTGAACAGTGTGTACGCCAAGTTCCATGCATTTCCACTTTATAACTCCCAACGAATGTGAACTTTAACACACATGCATGCACCTACAGCCCCAACACAATTCCTTCCAGAATTTTGCATTTGGTTAAAAAACAATGGAAAAGGCGTGTGAAAAAAGAGGATTTCAGTGAATGTAAAGTGCTGGCAAGGAAAAACATACTATTTGTCGGCTTAAGCACTTTGTTAGCTTACTATTTGTTGGTACAAGCAGCAAAAGCGTGGTAGAGAAACTTGAAAGTTCAAGTTCAGAAAGTCGCACAGTGCCCGAAAGAAAAAAGAAGTGGTCAGATGTCACAGTTGACATGAAAAGGTGCGTCGCAGCCCACTGTCTGTTTATTCAGTTTCAAACAATATTACAAAAGCTGACTCCCGTGCAATGGTCAGGCAGTGATGATGCTGTTGTGATGAACGTCTTCGAATGCTGGCTCCACACGAACCTCTGCCTCGGAAATGCTGGGAGACCATCTGACTGCTGATTGACTGTTCAGGAGGTAAAAAAATGCAATAATGGATGTTGTAAGAGATGTGGCCAGTGAACTAAGGAATATAAGGGCTGTACTATTTGATATTGATCACAAATTAAATGAAGTGGTTACAAAATAAATGCTGCATCTGTTTACCTATTTTTACATTCTGCTAATTACATTCAAACAAAATTGTAATGCTGTCCGATCTAGTTGATCATTTGGTGGGTCAGTTTCATCATACCACATCTCTTCAGGTATGGGCAAGCCACAATTGTGTGTCACATTATGCGGCACACTACATGCTTGCAAACTGTGACACACTTTCTGTGCACTATAGAGTAGCACATTAATAAAGTGGAAATGCTTTCTATTTACATAAGCAAATCTATTCTCCGCAGGAGCCTTAATAGCATAGCGTTGGCACCGAGCACCACAAAAGACCACTTCTCTGCTCTTTACTTTGAGGTGACTCACTGTTGTTAAAGGGCTTCTTTCCTTTTGGCACACTAGTTGGAAAAAGCACCTGTGACTGTGCTGAGTTGCTGTTTTTATAGGTTCTCCAGCTATATATGATGTAATGCCAGCTCATTCTGTTGGTGATTCATTCCTGGCTGATGTAACTTGTCCAGTGCCATTGCAATGGCAATGTGCGTACAGCTGACTGCTCTGATTACATTTGAAAACCGGACGTTGCTGCGAATTGTGCTTTTATATTTGCCAGTTCAACCAGGTTGTAAGGAAATCTTATATATCTGAATGACAAGCAGATAATACCATCCTATACAGCTGGCATGGAGTGACTCAGTGATGATTGTGAAACACTTGATCGGTCAGCAAGTCCTGTGACTAAAAACCTGAGACTGGACAGAACTTGCAAAGGAGCAGGTAGAGCACAATTTCTCAAAGTCTGCCTTTGTAAAGCAGGAGCCAATTCAGCACACAGCAACAAGAGGATATCTCTTGGAAATCGTAATCAATTTAGAAGCCAGTCATCATCATCTATAAATACGTGCTCTCTTCTAATTCTTCTATTTGCGATGTCTTCTAACAACGTTAAAGCAGCTATGGTAGTTGAAATAGCTTGGTCATTCTGTGCACCATTATATTGTTACAGAATGATTACATTCAAGTGAATTAAATTTGTATACAATATGCAATTAATTTTGGTGTATTTGATAACTTCCACATCATTGATGCAATTATGAAAAAGAAAGGTAAATGAGACAGAAACAGTAGCACTGCTTTGATGCTGGGTGCCGCCAGTTTGCAAAACTGTGCAGAAACGTTTGTAAACAAAGTAGGGGACTACCGCAAAAATGTGCGTGGCTTTACGCCAAGTTTAGTTTTTATACATCTCACAGTGTGCGAGGAAATGGTATACACAACGTTTTTGTGTGTATGCACCGTTTATATATGAGGCCCCAGTCCTGTCCTGCTCCATTCCACTTCCTTAAACAGAGTGGCTGGCCACAAACTTGGGACCACTGAATCTGTAAGCTGTTTCTTATATACTGTAAGTGAGTGAAAGATGAACTCCTTTAGTAAAGTGGCAATAAAGGATTCTTTGTAATCCCAAGGCCCTGAAGTCAAGTCCTGTTTCTGTATTAGGGAAGCTGAGTAACGAAAATTGAGGGGAAATTGTTTTTGCCCCGTGCAGATTCCTCAGTTGGGATGCTACCGCATACTTTAAACTTTTTGTTTCTTTTTACACTTAATAGGACTTTCCTCATAATACACAGAGGTGAGCATAGGCCTTGCAAAAAGAATGAATGCTTATAGAGTGATAGCATCTGATATGTTCCCATTATTGAAGACAGAAATAAAATGTTAAAAGTGATTTTTAGCCTAACTAGTGACCCTAAGATGGCCCACCATAAAAGAGCTTGACTGTGCAGTTTGATGAACTGACACCACATCATGCAGATTAAAAGGCTTTAGTGGATGGATGGATGAAACCTTTAAAAGTTAATAAACAGTTTTAAAAGTGAACATTTTGGTATTGCCAAATATTTTAATATTTATTATTACTATCATAGTAAATAATTTAACTTTTTACTTAAAACAGTATTATGTACTGTATATTCTGTGATGAAAGTATGAGGGTATTTCGAACATACACTCAAAAGTTTATTCAAAGGCTTGTACATTTACAAGCACAACATGAAGTCTTAAAGTACTTTTCACATAATCTCCAAACCTTTCTAGACATTTCTTCTGCTTACACTAAGGCATCCATTCCCACCCAGGAGGTATCGATGTCAAGGAGCTGCAGCCACATAGTCAGTGTTTCAAAAATACCTATGAGTTGTACATTACTTACCAGCCCTTTGCTTTCTCTAAGAACCACGGAGACAGATGGAAGACATTTAGTGTGTGGTCCAGGCTCTGAGGTGGTTGGTCTAGCATCTCCTGTATAAAGCACCAAAACAGCTTAAGAGTGGGCCTACACGGTGCAGTCTGCCATCACCATATGGCACACGTTTCTAGCTGTTGACGGTGTATTTCAGCTGGGTTTGTGATCCTTGGAAAGCCAAGATCCAATCCCATTACACACACTTCTGTTAGGCCTTGTTTTGAGGCATCCTGCCATCTTCAATGTGACGTTCGCAGCAGTAGTTCAGTTGCATTCCCTGATGGCCTGAAATAATCCCACAGTTTGTTAACAAGTAGTTAATCATGTCACTCAGTGTTTAAAGTCAGAGGATCAGTTATTTTCATTTCTGGAGTACCTACATAATTTTTCATTTGCTTTTGCATATTTTGGTAATTAGAAAAAATGTATTTATTTTTATTTAACTGAACAATTCTCTTTATTTTGTGTCATTCCTTTAGTCACCTTTTTAATTATTATAAAATATATTTGTTTGAGCTCTTCATTTTTTGTTTTTTCTGGATATTGACATTTGAGATTCTCAGTTATCATATGTGTACGTGGCAATTGTAATCACATCAATACTAGCAACATTTGTTTTGTTGACTTTTTTGAGAGTTTTGTTACACTGTGACCAAGGAGGGTGTGTCAGAAAAGCTGGGACAGATACTCAAACATACATGTGTCCATCCCAAAGCACAGGGGTGTCTTTATCTGGGTTCAGTAGGGTATTTTAAGTCTAGTTAGCAAAGTGGATCTCCTTTGTGTAACACCAAACCTCCATCAAAGTTACTTTACATCTCGGGCTCGTTTCTGTAATTCACTCAATAGGGTACTTTGGCCTATTTTTCAGGGGTATTAACCATCTTGTTCTGCTTGGATCCTTGTTTATCTTGGATGGCAAAATTCACTCAGGAGTTCTGGCTGGAAATTAACTTCCCAATTTAACCAGTCCCAGGACCATCTAAGCAGATTTTACAGGCCATCTGTTGTATAGTTTGTGGATCGTGGACCTTCTTGGGCAGAGTCTCTCTTCTCTTACTTCTATTCTGCCTCTGAAAAAAAGAGAACATGCTGAGATATAAACAGTTCTTGATTGTCACCTCAGGTTTGAACCTCACAAACAGGCAAAGTGAGCCATGACAACACATTGTTTAAAACCCATATTTTCTACCATCTGTTCTCATGGTGTTGACTCAAAGATAATTTAATGAGCATCTCCCATAATTGTTATGCCTCGATGATTAGTCCTAGTGATAAATGTTATTTTGATGTTTGGAAACTATTATGGTTACAGTATATAATTTAGCTCTCTAGATGATAACAACCATGCTATTTTCTTTTAAAATATTGAATAAAACAAAATCTACATCTGTAATCTTTCAGTTTTAAATTTGCATTATCCGCTTATAATACAATCATTCTTTGCCATGATATGTATGTTTTAGTTCTGATCAGATCTTTTCAGTGTTGTCATAAATTCATATTGGCTACTGTGATCATTTAAATAGCTCTTTATCTACACATCCTGTGTGTTATTATCTGCAGCTAACCGTGTTTCAGTTAAGCAAATAATGTCCACATATTGAAATCTGTTATCAGCTTCACAGGGTGAATAACTGTTGAAAACTTTGTTTTTAAGAGCTTTTCAGAGCAAGATATGGTTGTGTTTTGGTAAACAGTATAATTTAATGATCTTTTCTACTTTTAAACATTCAACGTAATGAGTAGAGAAACCATATAATGATTTCTAAGGAAAATATGATCACCCTATTTCATTATTTGTTTCTTATACCTCTTTGTGACCATGACTACTTAGTTATCATTTCCTGTCTAGGGTTGGTGCCTTCTTAGCAGCCAGTGCTACTGGGTTGTCACCAGCTCCCAAAACTCTGAACTGGGTGTGACGGCTAAAGAAAATCCATAGATGGACCTCTTGTTATTTAATTTTGTTTGTTCTATGTTTCTTTTTTCTTTCTACATTTCAGTGATCAAATAAAATGTACGTGATAAATGGGAAGATTTGATCTAATTCTTTTTGTTTCGCTTTATGTCATTGTTTTATTTTTTAATATACTTACGTCTAAACAGACCTGCAAAGGACTGGATCCCCATGTTGGAGTTGGTTCCTGCCTTTCATATGCTGCCAGGAATAGCTTCAGAGCCACCTGCCCTTGAATTGAATTAAGATGATTTGAGAATCTTTTGTTTTTTTTTCATACCTCTCTACCTCTCCTTGTGTTAAATGCTGCATCTGGGGACACCACAATAAAGGGAGATGAGTGGTTCAGATACTTCAGGGCCTGTCCTTATCTCTTAAGCAGCCAAGGCAACTGAATTTGCCTAACAATGCTGAACTAATGCTGACATATTATACTTTGATTGGTTAAAAGACATAAGTATTTTAGCATAGAGCAGAACCAGCCTAAAATAAGTCTTTCTCTCCATTGTATAATTGTTTTTCAATATCTTTTGATTTCAGCTCTTATTCTGTTATGAAAATTGTATATATGCCAAATAGCCAGTTTCTTGAACCATCCTGCTGGAACATTGTGCTTTTTAACTTGACCATTTCAGCAGTGTCTTCACGACATTAGAAATACAAATGCTTATAGATTTCACTTTCCACTGCAAACCAAAATATTTGAATACTTTTACCTTAATATGGCAAGTATCCTAAATGACTATGTGACCTCTATATAGTCTAATATTTCTTCCACATTGACCCCTTTGGGACTTCTAGAAATCTTACTAAAACTGAAAGGTTTAGTTTCCTAATTTAATTCTATTTCTCAAATATGCTCCCCACCTTTGGGGCTAAAAAGTAAAAGAACCCTGGCCTGTCAAATTTGGGGAAGAATAGAACTCAGTGTAAATCATTAATACCTAAGATGATCAAATAAATCAATAAAATCAAAGTCAAACAATAACATGTATCAAAGTCCTTTTTTCATATTGGCATTACATACCTCCTCTATAAATCTCAGATATGTGTCCCAAAACCTTGTAACTTTTAAGTATGATCAAAAAACATTGTAATCAACCACTTAAATAAATGGCACAGTTTCCCTTTTCCTAAAGTAACTATTTGATTTCGCCATTATCCATTAAACATAAGCTGTGTCAGTTCACAATAATGTATCTAGCCCTATATACTTGTATGTGATCAGACTGTCCAATAGTACCATTGGTAGCGACACAGACAACACAAGTACTTACTTTAAAACTTCAAAAGTTACCAGTTTATGTTTCCAATGATGTGTACATCAATGATCAAAGATAGAATCCTTCTACAAACAACCAAGCTCGCATCATCATGCTCACATCCACAGAGTCACTCCATTCTACATCCAGCTGTGTTCTATATTAGGCCGTTCCATTAAAAGTAACCAGTCATCTAATTGAAAGTAGGTGTCATGTCCTCTCTGTGGAAGGTCTCAGCACTACTCTCATTAATGCAAGCCACTGGCTCATGTAATTAAAATGCAATGGTTTTACCCATGCTTCTTATTGACATTAACATCTTCTGCCACAAGCTGGGTCCTTCTGTTTTATCTAGATTTTCAAATTTCACAAACTGCACACTCACCACTCCATGCATAAGACACTCCATCTCTGTTGTGCCCAATTATTACTTTGTTCAGCTATTTTTCTATTACTTAGGCCAAAGAAGTCATAATATTATTTCTCCTGCATTGCCACCAACTATTTTTCGTCTATATGACCCTAAATACCTCAGTTCCTAAAAGCAAAACTATATTAAGTGCTATCCCTCAAGCTTTATTACCCTTATACTTTGTTCCACTAATTTTAAAAGGTGTGTATTCTATGCTGCAAAAAATTGTATCAAATTTAGCTTGTTCAATTTTAACACCCAATATCAAACAATTTGTGTCCTAATGTTGCGTCTAACCCTGATGCAAAGTTCCCAATACATTAATATTGAAATTTGTTCCATCCTTCTGTATCAGTTACTGCTACAAAAATACAATTTACATCCATCATGGAAAATAACAGTTATCAAACAAATGGTACATTTTGTTTGTGTCAAGAGTCTTTAGTTTAAACATATTTTCAACTTATACTAATGGATGTTAGACATTTTTGTCCTGAGTGCCCCTTTTCCCAAAATACCTGTCATTTATTTATATATATCATCCCATAAGTTTACTTTTGTTCCTCTCAATTAACAGATTTTCCCTTAATTTTAAGCTTTAAACTATTCATTCTATTATTACAATCAATAACTAATAATGCTTAAATTGGACTGACTTTAACTGGCAATGTTTGTTTATGCTAATGTGATGATAATCACTAATGTAATACTAAATATAATAATCATATGTTAGATTCTGCACGGTGGCACAGTGGGTAGCGAGCGCTGCTGCCTCGCAGTTAGGAGACCTGGGTTCGCTCCCTGCATGGAGTTTGCATATTCTCCCCGTGTCTGCGGGGGTTTCCTCCTACAGTCCAAAGACATGCAGGTTAGGTGCATTGGCGATCCTAAATTGTCCCTAGTGTGTGCTTGATGTGTGGGTGTGTGTGTCCTGCAGTGGGCTGGTGCCCTGCCAGGGATCTGTTCCTGCCTTGTGCCCTGTGTTGGCTGGGATTGACTCCAGCAGACCCCGGTGACCCTGTGTTAGGATATAGCGGGCTGGATAATGGATAGATGGATGTTAGATTCTGGTTAACAGTCTAAATTACATAAAAAAATGAATCCCTAAAGGTAACTTGCCTTTCCTCATCAAGTATTAATACACTTATTAAAAACATCTGTCCAAAAATAATTACTCTTACACATTACCTTTACACTAAGCGCTGACAATATTATGCTAATCACATTTTCTAAACTATTCAGTTATATTATCCCAATTGCTGTACAGGTTAAACCCTAAACAATTTAAATTAATAATAATCGTGCAGTAGTTCTGTTAATAAAACAATAGTTACAAATATTCAATAAATTTTACTCATGAAAAGAGTTCACTTGCTTTGTTGTGTCTGCAGGTAACTAGCTTTTCCTCCCATATCTTCCATAACTCAATGGTTCAAATTTTCCTTGAAAGATGTCGCTGGAGAAAAGACAAGGGAGGATTCAACTACATGGTCAAGAATTGTCAAACAAGTGGATGAACTGTAAGGTAAATCGGGGATAATTAAAGTGGAAAAGAGCATAGAACTTGCGGTGGGCTGGCGCCCAGCCCGGGGTTTGTTTCCTGCCTTGCGCCCTGTGTTGGCTGGGATTGACTCCAGCAGACCCCCGTGACCCTGTAGTTAGGATATAGCGGGTTGGATAATGGATGGATGGAAGAACATAGAACCCTCCAGCGTGTGCAAAAAATTGTGACAAAATTTGTCCTCTGGTGAAGATTGAAGGCCTTGGGGTCCAGTACTACAAAGCAAAAGAGACAGTATATAGAACTCTTGATGAGAGGCACACCGATATCTACAATTCGGAACCCACAATTATCTTTTGCACCTTAAGCTCTAGAAACCCATGATCCCTTTAACTTGAAGTTGAGAATGTTATCCATTAGTCAATAGTCTGTTCCACGGCTTGATCCCCTCCCTGGTATGGCTTGGCATGGCATTTTTACTTTTGAAAGAAACTGTCTCCCTTGTATTTTATTATTATTAAAAGAGCATTTATCCTTAAAACATGATCAGAGTTTGAAGGAAAGATGGTTTGCATATTTACAAACCTTTTACGCAAAACTGGAAATGTTTTTAATTCCAAATTTGTTTATTTGACCAAATATTACACATACCCAAAAACCCTGAAAATTTATATCAGACATTTTGAAAATTGTGTTCACAATATATTTTCAGTCATTGCTAGAATATTCAGTTCAATACAGGTACATTTCAGACGACTCCACATTGGGAGGACCGGGGCAGCAAACATGACCAGAGCGCGCTAGATGGCAGCCCCCCTGAGTTGAAGCAGTGCCTAGGACTCCCACAGGGCTCCATGGGAGCTGGAGTTTGGTACAGCCCTGTTGGGGTCCGTGGGCACCACCAGGGGGTGCTGCAGCAACTGCTGAGCCCTCATGGGCAGTTCTACCGCCACCAGGAAGTGCTGCCGGAAGTACAGTAGGTCATCAAACACCTGGAGTACTTCTGGGTGCCTTGTATAAGGGGCCAGCAGACACTACTTGGTGTGCCAGAGTCGGGAGGAGTGGAGGAGAAAAAGAAAAAGTAGAAGAAAGGAAAAGAATTGAGTTGTTTATTGTGCTTGTGATTTGGACTGTGTTGTTGTGCTTGTCGGAGACGGGAAGACATTTCCCGCAAGGGAAAAGAAAAATGAAAATCCCTGTGTGCTTTGGAGTTGTGCCTCTACGTCTGTCTGTGCTGGGTTGGGGCGACAGTGCTCACCATAGAGGTCCCCAATATATATATATACATATATATATATATATATATATATATATATATATATATATATATACAGTGGTGTGAAAAACTATTTGCCCCCTTCCTGATTTCTTATTCTTTTGCATGTTTGTCACACAAAATGTTTCTGATCATCAAACACATTTAACCATTAGTCATATATGACACAAGTAAACACAAAATGCAGTTTTTAAATGATGGTTTTTATTATTTAGGGAGAAAAAATCCAAACCTACATGGCCCTGTGTGAAAAAGTAATTGCCCCTTGTTAAAAATAACCTAATTGTGGTGTATCACACCTGAGTTCAATTTCCGTAGCCACCCCAGGCCTGATTACTGCCACACCTGTTTCAATCAAGAAATCACTTAAATAGGATCTGCCTGACACAGAGAAGTAGACCAAAAGCACCTCAAAAGCTAGACATCATGCCAAGATCCAAAGAAATTCAGGAACAAATGAGAACAGAAGTAATTGAGATCTATCAGTCTGGTAAAGATTATAAAGCCATTTCTAAAGCTTGGCAAAAACATGGAACAGTGGTGAACCTTCCCAGGAGTGGCCGGCCGACCAAAATTACCCCAAGAGCGCAGAGACGACTCATCCGAGAGGTCACAAAAGACCCCAGGACAACGTCTAAAGAACTGCAGGCCTCACTTGCCTCAATTAAGGTCAGTGTTCACGACTCCACCATAAGAAAGAGACTGGGCAAAACGGCCTGCATGGCAGATTTCCAAGACGCAAACCACTGTTAAACAAAAAGAACATTAGGGCTCGTCTCAATTTTGCTAAGAAACATCTCAATGATTGCCAAGACTTTTGGGAAAATACCTTGTGGACTGATGAGACAAAAGTTGAACTTTTTGGAAGGCAAATGTCCTGTTACATCTGGTGTAAAAGGAACACAGCATTTCAGAAAAAGAACATCATACCAACAGTAAAATATGGTGGTGGTAGTGTGATGGTCTGGGGTTGTTTTGCTGCTTCAGGACCTGGAAGGCTTGCTGTGATAGATGGAACCATGAATTCTACTGTCTACCAAAAATCCTGAAGGAGAATGTCCGCCATCTGTTCGTCAACTCAAGCTCAAGCGATCTTGGGTGCTGCAACAGGACAATGACCCAAAACACACCAGCAAATCCACCTCTGAATGGCTGAAGAAAAACAAAATGAAGACTTTGGAGTGGCTTAGTCAAAGTCCTGACCTGAATCCAATTGAGATGCTATGACATGACCTTAAAAAAGCAGTTCATACTAGAAAACCCTCAAATAAAACTGAATTACAACAATTCTGCAAAGATGAGTGGGCCAAAATTCCTCCAGGGCGCTGTAAAAGACTCATTGCAAGTTATCGCAAACACTTGATTGCAGTTATTGCTGCTAAGGGTGGCCCAACCAGTTATTAGGTTCAGGGGGCAATTACTTTTTCACACAGGGCCATGTAGGTTTGGATTTTTTTCTCCCTAAATAATAAAAACCATCATTTAAAACTGCATTTTGTGTTTACTTGTGTTATATTTGACTAATGGTTAAATGTGTTTGATGATCAGAAACATTTTGTGTGACAAACATGCAAAAGAATAAGAAATCAGGAAGGGGCAAATAGTTTTTCACACCACTGTATATACAGTATATATATATATATATATATACAGTATGTATACAGTACTGTATAACTGTGTGGAGAATATTTATAAACAGTGTGGAAGAGTTTCTAAGGGCTTAAAATATATAAAAATAACCATACAAATATATGGTTTCTACTTCGCGGATTTTCACTTATCGCGGGGGGTTCTGGAACGCAACCCTCGCGATCAAGAAGGATTACTGTATATATATATATATATATATATTTATATATATATATATATATATATACAGTATATCTATACTAATAAAAGGCAAAGCCCTCACCGACTCATCACTAATTCTCCAGCTTCCAGTGTAGGTAGTAGGCTGAAATTTGGCAGGCTCATTCCTTACAGCTTACAGTCAACCCTCGTTTATCGCGGTTAATCCGTTCCAGACACTGCCGCGATAAATGAATTACCGCGAAGTAGAAACCATATGTTTGTATGGTTATTTTTATATATTTTAAGCCCTTATAAACTCTCCCACACTGTTACCATTATTAGAGCCCTCTAGACATGAAATAACACCCTTTAGTCAAACGTTTAAACTGTGCTTCATTACAAGACGGCAACAGATGGCAGTTCTTTCACACAATTTAAAAGAATGCAAACATATCTTATCTTCAAAGGAGCACAATCAAAAAATCAATACGTACTTTTAAGTATACAGAAGCACCGCGATAAAGCGGCATTTTGTAGAGGAGCGTCCTATCTTCTAGGCAAACAGCCACTGTGTAAACAGCCCCCTCTGCTCACACCCCCTCCGTCAGGCAGAGAGAGTGAGAGAGACAGAGAGAAGCAAACAAAACAAGCGCCACGCGGGAAGCATATCTTTTAGCATTGAGGAGTTTTATTTAATATGTAATACATGCTCTGATTGGGTAGCTTCTAAGCCATCCGCCAATAGCGTCCCTTGTATGAAATCAACAGGGCAAACAAACCGAGGAAGCGTGTAGCATAAATTAAAAGACCCATTGTCCAGAAAGCGCTAACCAGCTTAAAAATCCGTGATATATATTTAGATGTGCTTACATTTAAAATCCGCGATAGAGTGAAGCCGCGAAAGTCGAAGCGATATAGCGAGGGATTACTGTACTTACAAAAGTTGGGCAGGTTTCATTTCGAAATTCTACGCGTAATGATCATAACTGGAACCTATTTTTTCGTCCATATACTATAATAGACTTCTGCTCGATGCCCGTGGGAGGCGGAGTTATGCCTCCCATGTAATTTACTGCCTGCCCATATAAGGCCGTCCGTCAGCGGCAATCCAATAGAAACACTGCCGCTAAATATTCACGGGTGAAGGACTGTGCTTATGCAGACGAAGATGAGATGGTCAGGGTGGTGTTTGGCACAAACTCAGCGAAACTGTGAGAGAAACTTTTAAGTGCCGAGTCTTAGCTAACATTAAATACAGCCATGGACATCGCACAAGATGGCACCAGCACAGCTGGGAAACTTCGATGCATGTACACCGAGCGGCTCACGTGAACTGACGCAGTGCACAGACAAAAGCAACAGTTCCAAAGAGCGCTGAACAAAAACCGAATTACAAAATTGAGAAGGCAGCAAAAAATATGAAGGCCTGATACATACAAGCATATTCATAAGTGCAGCTACTGCGAAACAAAGCACACGGTGGAAAAGTCAATGTCCCGCTAAAGGAAGACAGTGTAAAAAAAACCCATGCATGCAGTGTGTCACGTCTCAGATAAAGAGGAAGACGAGCTGTTTATTGATGCAGTAAGAAACGAATCGATGAATGAAACCTGTTATCTTTACAACGATTGACAAACACGGAATGTAACTTGAACACAACACATCCTACAAATACGAACCTGATTGAAAGAAATAATGATAATCAAATCCTTGATGACAGCAACACTCACAAAACAATCACTGTATATTGACAATCATGTTACGTTATTTTTAAAATGTTCCCTTTTCTTTTTCATAACTTCTTTAACACACTACTTCTCCGCTGCGAAACTCGGGTATATATATATATATATATATGTATATATATACCACAATCTACATACTCTCAAATAGACAAGCCACACGCCGTGGCGCAATGCCTCTAGTGCCAACATCCGAGGTTCAATTCCCGAGAGGAGATGCACTAAGTATGTACACTCGCTTCCCGATTCATTTTACCTTCACATCCCTTTGGTTTGAGACGTATGAAAAAATATGCGGTTAACGCAGAATCATGTTACGTTATTTTTAAAATGTTTCCTTTTCTTAGCACAAGCACAGATGAGAAGCTTCGATGCATGTACTCCATAATGCGTTAAAAAAATAACGCATTTAATCACACTTTCAATTCCAAGCAAAGGGGAACTTTTGTCAATGCATGATTTCCTGGTACATCGATGACATTGATGCACACATCAGAGCCACAAAAATGTTAGAGTCGGAATAAAGCACGTTCCTAAGACTGATCGGAGGCAAATTTCATTTCAAAAGACTACCCGACGGAGGCCTTGATAAAAGCATGGTTTTGTGCACACTGAAAAGCAAGCAAAATTAGATGCATTACAGAAAGCGGACATTGTGGCTCTTACTGGGGATCATTGGACTTCCGTTACTGTTAGTAATTCTAATTACATCTAGTTACAAAATGTTCAATGATCACACTGTTTTAGCCTAATGTACAAAATAATTTTGGCTAAGGTTACTCAGAGTTTAAAGATGAAGCTGATCAAATTACCTTTTATGTTTCTGACTTATTTTTTTAAGAAGAAAAACCCGTGCATGCAGTGTGTCACGTCTCAGATAAAGAGGAAGACGAGCTGTTTATTGATGCAGTAAGAAACGAATCGATGAATGAAACTGGTTATCTTCACAACGATTGACAAACACGGAATGTAACTTGAACACAATACATCCTACAAATACGAACCTGATTGAAAGAAATAATGATAATCAAATCCTTGATGACAGCAACACTCACAAAACAATCACTGTATATTGACAATCATGTTACGTTACTATTAAAATGTTTCCTTTTCTTTTTTACTTCTTTAACACACTACTTCTCCACTGCGAAGCGCAGGTATTTTGCTAGTATATATATAAAAGAAAGAAATCTTGTCTTTAAATTAGATCCCCTTACTATAAGGAACCAGGCGGGAGGAAATTGTTCTATGCATCTTTAATATCACTACACTCACTTTTTTCTCAATTGCAGCAGTCACAATGCTCAAACTCAATCTAAACAACAGAAATCCTGATGCCTCTGATGATGCAACCCTAGATTGCAGCTGCAAGCTCAGTGAAGGCCACAGCCACAGATTCTACTCTGCCACAGAAAGAACACACAGTTTCTAACTTTATTTTTCCATGGGATTCGCCCTTCCACTGGTTGCAAACTTTGAGCACTTAGATAGTCTGACCACATTGGTATTTTAAGCACTTAGCTATTTTACCAGACAGGGATTTCATCCACCAAGGTATTTTACCACACAGGTATTTTAAGCCACACAGGCTATTTGAGATCCCTTTAATCTTTGCAGTGTCACAAAGAACACCTCCTATTTTCCCTAAGAAAACCTACACGGCCACCTTTACCAACGTTACTTTCAACAAGACCTTTTGCCAGATCCAGAGTTTGATCTGGGTGACTCCCCCAGATAATAGTGGGTAACTTCATATGGATGGCAACCCAAAATAATCTGCCACCGGTGAGAACTCCAAATCGGGACAATTTCATACCCACCGGCAGTTTCCGATGCTCTCTCTGGCAGGCAAGAGGTCTCACAGAAATTTCTCTCCCCTCTCTTTCTTTGGCCTTACCTATTGTAACACTGCTGGCAAACTAATTGTGCCACGGTCTGCAATCCCTAACCTAGCTACACTAAAACTAACACTAACTCTAGACACAAAATGTAGGCAAGTGTATCCTGCAATAGGCTGCCATCCCATCTGTGGTCAATTTGTTGTATTAGTGGTGGTATTTATATGTGTACATAGTACAGTAAATTCTTATTCATATATTGAATCAACATGTATCACATTGTCACTCACAGACACCATGGTATACAAGAATGTATTAAATACACTACTTAATATTATTCAGCACCTATGAAATCAAAGCAAAAGCTAATGGAGCTACTTTACGTTGGTTGCTTTGTGCACACACTCAATTTGGTATCGCTTGCTGGCATGAAAATTCCAACAACTGCCCGCTTGCTAAGCTAGGTGAGCCACATTGCAAACTTTTCACTATGGCAGTACAGCTAGGTTGTTTAGTGACATCTACTGGATCGGACACCAAAAACAAAGATAAGCAAAAATCTTCATATAGTAATAAAGGAGGAAAGAGATTTACATGATCGATGTTGAGATTTTAAGAATCAACATCAAATTGGTTAAACAAAAAATAACGGTTAGTGAGAAAATCAATATTTTTACATTCTATAGGTAAAGTGTGTACATTCCCCCTGAGCCTGCATGAGCTTTCTCTGGTTACTACATTCTCTTCATAAGTGGTCATGTTAAGTTAATCATGGACTTTATATTGTGTCCATGTAACTGATTGTGCTTGTGTGTATGTGATGAAATGGAGGCCCTGTAGGACACGCTGGCGTTATCCATTTTGTTATGCCTGGAACACATGTCCTAGCTTAACAAAAGCTGCTGCCAGACACTTAACTTCAGGTTCTTCTTGACTGGGCCTCTCTTTGGAATGCAGCCTCTACACCTTATCTGATAAAATGATCAGATGACAGGTGACAACCCAGAGAAGTTTTCTTAAGGTACAAATTAAGCATTCAGCTCAAACCAAGAGCGATAACTCAACAACTTGCAACCCTGATTGACAAAACTTTGCTCCAGTAGTTAACCAATAAGGATGGGCTTATGTGCACTCAAGAAACCAATGGCAAGACACATACTCCTTCCTTTAAAAACCCTTGCACATCCCAAATCTTTGCTCTCTTCATCAACCTCACTGCTCTCAACCTGGCTATAAGCTCTGTTGTCTAAAGCAAATACCCCATAGCCTCTAGTCATGGCTATGACAAAGGTTGGAGCAATTATTTTTACTCACAATCTAGTGAAGGACTTAAAGGGTGAGAATTTGTCTGTGCTGGATTTGGACACTTAAAAGCCACATGTTCATCTTGCTAACAACGGAAGCTGACTGATCACCAGCTGACCCAGCAGGTGTGACTTTGCTAGCAACCAAGGCTGATGTGTGTAAAACCTCAAAGAGAAAACTGCTGTACCACCTGTAACCTGAAGGTGCCATAAAGGTGACGAAAGAAAAGAGGTCCTGAACAAAGAAAGAAAAGCACACAGAAAGCTTTCCATTTACCAGAGAAAGCCAACCAGGAAAGTAACAAAGCATCACTTACACTGATCCATAAGTACATCTACTTTGTTTCCGGGAACAGATTATTGTTTAGGATAATGCCAGCTAATACATTATAGTATTGGTAGAACTGCAACTGAAAAGTAACATCATCTGTGATGGATTTGTCTTTAGCTGTTATAAACTACTTCCTAAATCCAGTAGGAGAGTTCAGGGCAGCAGCTCACACACACAGAGAAACTGTGTGTAACGTGGGAGGGGGATTCAGCTAGTGCAGACTAGCTGCCAGTAAATCAACATCACCTTCACAGTGCAGGCACTAGAAATTTTGTGACTAGTTATAGAACTTATCCATCTTGACCACATGAATTGAAGATCAGGATTCATACGTTATGTGCCTTTTTCCTCACAAGAGGAAAAGATTGATTTAAGCCAAGAGATACAATTCATAAGTTATGTGCCTTTTTCTAAAGGAGAGAAAAGGTTCAGTGAAGCTGTCATAATTTAATGTTTTGTGTTGTTTGTTATGGTCCTTTGTCTATATATAAGACAATATATATAGTATATACAATATATACTTGCTTATATACAACTTCTGTTATCCTCATGTTATTATTTTTTTTTATTGCAGCAAGCGTGATAGGATTATTTAAAAAAAAAAAGTATTGTCACATTTGAACTACAGTAAAAAAAGGGAAATTATTTAATGGAGACTTTAGTCTGTTTATGAATTTTGTTCATAAAATATATAGATATCTTCATAAGTCTGAGTCCTAGCTAGAAGGTGACACAGAGATCCTTGGGTGGACAGAAGTTAAAATCCTCATATCTCCTACATTAATTTGGTGCCCCAGGGTGGGCATTTTACTAATTTTTAAAAATTAATTACTGGTATTGCCAAAGTCAACAATGAAATTAACTGATCAAGTAACATCAATCAATCGGTTCTCACACCTTACAACCCCCCAGGGTCGTTTCTTGCCTTCTTCCCGATGCTGCCAAAGAGGGTTCAGGCTTTTGAAAATTTTAGACCCATCTCTAACCTGCCCTTCTTAAGTAAAATTCTAGAGAAGGCAGTCATTTTGCAATTAAATGACCACCTCAATAAACATGCTATTCTTGATAAATTTCAGTCAGGTTTCAGAACAAATCACAGCACAGAAACTGCACTCGTTAAAGTAGTAAATGACTTGCGGGTAAATGCAGACAGAGGCCATTTATCTGTTCTCATCCTCTTAGATCTGAGTGCCGCATTTGACACCATTGATCACAATATTCTTAGAAATCGCCTTAGTCAATGGGTGGGCCTCTCTGGCACAGTCTTAAATTGGTTTGAATCCTACCTGGCAGGGAGAAAATTCTTTGTTAGTTGTGGTAATCACAACTCAAAGACACATGATATTCGATATGGTGTTCCACAAGGCTCTATCCTGGGTCCGCTGCTCTTCTCAATCTACATGCTTCCGTTAGGTCAGATTATCTCAGGGCACAACGTGAGCTACCACAGCTATGCTGATGACACACAGCTATACTTATCAATAGCTCCTGATGACACTGACTCTCTCGATTCACTAACACAATGTCTTACTGGTATTTCTGAATGGATGAATAGTAATTTTCTCAAACTAAATAAAGAGAAAACTGAAATTTTAGTTATTGGCAATAATGGATTCAATTAGGTTATCAGAAATAAACTTGATGCACTAGGATTAAAAGTTAAGACAGAAGTCAAAAAGTTAGGGGTAATTGTTGACTGTAACCTGAATTTTAAATCGCATATTCATCAGACCACTAGGATAGCATTTTTTCACTTAAGAAACATAGCAAAAGTTAGACCTCTTATATCATTGAAAGATGCTGAGAGATTAATTCATGCTTTTGTTTTCAGTCGACTAGATTACTGTAACGCACTCCTCTCAGGACTACCCAAAAGACACATAAATCATTTGCAATCAGTGCAGAATGCAGCTGCTAGAATCCTAACTAGGAAAAGAAAATCCGAACAGTTTTGATGTCACTACACTGGTTGCCTGTGTCATTCAGGATTGACTTTAAAATTCTGCTTATGGTTTATAAAGCCTTAAATAATCTCGCTCCATCTTATATTTCGGAATGTCTTACACCTTACACTCCAAATCGTAACCTTAGATCCTCAAATGAGTGTCTCCTTACAATTCCAAAAGCTAAACTTAAAAGAAGTGGTGAGACAGCCTTCTGCTGTTATGCACCTAAAATCTGGAATAGCCTGCCAATAGGAATTCGCCAGGCAAATACAGTAGAGCACTTTAAAACACTGCTGAAAACACATTACTTTAACATGGCCTTTTTATAACTTCAATTTAACTTAATCCAGACACTCTGTATGATCAATTCATCATAATAACTATTCATAGTGGCTCTAAAATCCATACTGACCCCTGCTCTCTCTTCTATTTCTTTTTCCGGTTTCTTTGTGGTGGCAGCCTGCGCCACCACCACCTACTCAAAGCATCATGATGCTCCAACATTGATTGACTGAAAGCCAGAAGTCTATGTGACCATCATTATCAAATCCTTCCGTGAGAACCCTAAATACAAAGAGGACTGTTTCACTTATGTTAGGTAGATTGCCCAGAGGGGACTGGGCGGTCTCGTGGTCTGGAACCCCTACAGATTTTATTTTTTTTCTCCAGCAGTCTGGAGTTTTTTTTTTGTTTTTTCTGTCCACCCTGGCCATCGGACCTTACTTATATTCTGTGTTAATTAATGTTGACTTATTTTCTTTTCTTACTGTGTCTTTTATTTTTCTATTCTTCATTTTGTAAAGCACTTTGAGCTACATTTTTTTGTATGAAAATGTGCTATATAAATAAATGTTGTTGTTGTTGTTGTATCCCTGTAGCTGCTCACAACATTTGTATGGGAGGGATAAAAATGCATTTGTGTACATTTTGATAAAATAACAGCAAAGACCTGCTTTTTACTCTTAATATATCTTCTGATGGGTGCATTCATTCAGAAGTGAGAGAAAGGGGGTAAGTTTGCACTTCATACAATTTTTACTGTTTGGCAACATCTGAAAAACACACAACTGTACTTGACATTAAATATCAGTTTAAAAATACTTTCTTTATGAAACTACACTTAGAAAAAACAGCTAATGTCTGAATGTGACTTGTAAGTGATACTTGAAAAACACTGGCCCTAATCTAATCATCAAAAATGTGCTAATTAACATCTTTGTTCAGTCGTCTTAGTTTTTTTCCTGCTTCACAAAACATACTTATGATTTTTATGAACTGTCATATCAGAGTCAAGCAGTTCCTTTGACTTCAAGATATCTTAAAAGAACTGTTAATAACAAGCCACTTCATTGATTCATTCACTCAATACTTAATTCCCTACTTCTGCCTCCCTAATTATCCAATTCAATTAATTTTCTTTTGTTCCTCGTCTTTCCTTTACAACTTACAAGTGCAGGCAGTTCAGTGACATCTGCTATCTGTTGGAATGAAATGCTGTTTTTTTAATAAACTTTTTTTATATACTTTGTTAATCCCCAAGGGGAAACTGTCTTTTTGTATGACCACTGGGGGTCACAGAGCAGTGTCAGCCATTGAACAGCACCCATTTTGCCAGCTAAACTAATGTTCAGTTTATGAAAGTGTGTTTAATTCCTTGACAACAGTTACATCATGAACACTGACTTTGATACCTTTAGATTCTTTGATTTTAATGCTTTTGTATTGCCTGACCATCTTCTGGTAATTATGCAGGCTGAATCTCTAGAGCCAGTTTGGATAAATTCAGCTTTGCTGTAGAATAATCAACTTTAAATTCCTGCCTTGTAATCCTCTACTATACATAAAGGCATTGATGGTGTTACTGCCAAAAGCTCCCAGAATCTCTCTTGGTCTATTGATGTGATAACCCATTAAGAGCAGATTGGACTGTGTTTCTCATATGTACGTAAAGTAGGGACCCTCAGTCTACTCTAATGACTTGAGTAAGCACCATCACACTACATGACTTTTTCAGTCATAGGCTTCATTTTCTTAATCTTAGTGAGTTATAGACAGTTGTGGCATGCAGACTTGAACATCCCCAAGGACCCAGTCACAGAGCTCCGAGTAAAGGAGTTACAGCCTTATGAAATGAAGGAAAATGAGCGTTCTGGACTGTACAAACAGTGGAGTGTCTAGTTAATGTCTCCACATTAACTAGACACATTCTCCACATTGATCGGCTTCCAAAATTTGTCAACCTTGCAAACTTCCTATCGTTTTTCTAAAGTGTTACATCTGTGCTGAGAAGGTTGTGTAAAGGGATGTCCCAAAGCCAACAAGATCCAGTTAAGTGCATATATTTTTTTTAATATATTCACATGTATGTATGTATGTATGTATATATATTAGGGGTGTTCAATAAGTTTTCTACCAGAGTATGAAAGAAAGTAGCAAGCATGTTGAAACATGTCTCAATGTTACTCATGCACAGTTGGTGCTCAGTGCAAGTCTAACATTCCAAATGAGAGGATGTCAGGAGACTTGTTGTGTGAATCAAGTAAAAAAAATGCTAGATTTGGAGCAACGTTCAGTGATAAAATTTCCCACAAAAGATGGGAAAAAGCCAAATGAGATCCATGAATGCATGACTGCAGTTTATGGTGAGTCTGCCCCATCATCCTGCAAAGTAAAATATTGGAACAAGCAGTTTAAGTGGGGTAGAGAGTCCACTGAAGATAACCCTCACACTGGTCAGAAATGTGCAAGAAAGTCTGACAGACAAATTAAGGCTTCCTGAATAGCTGAAGAAATGGGTATCTCAGCAGGTACAGTTTGGAAAATAATTCATGAAAAGTTGGGCATGTCAAAGGTCAGTGCAAGATGGGATCCAAGAATGCTAATGCCATGTCAGATGGTCCCAAAGCTCCAGTACTGTCAGGAGAACCTGGAGATGCTCCATTAAGACAAAATTAATTTTTTTCATTGTTTGGTAACTGGAGACGAGACTTGGGTCTATCCCAGAAATCCTGAGTCCAAAATGGAGTCAATGCAGTGGAAGCACAAATCATCCCTCACGCCAAAACAGATCAAGACAGAAAAATCTGCAAGCAAAGTCATGGCAATGGTCTTCTGGGATACTGAAGAACGTTTGCTTCTGGAATTCATACCATACAAGATAACCATAACCGGGTAGAGTTATGCCAACATAATGATCAGTTTGTGGAAGTCAATCAAGAAGAAAAGGCAAGGAAAACTCACAGCAGGCGAACTTCATCTTCACGACAATGCGCCAGTTCACCTGTCACGTCAATCACAAGCTGCCATCTGAGAATGTGGGTTCTAGCTGCTGAAACATCCACCCTACAGACCTGACCTGGCTCCCTCGGATTATTTCCTGTTCTGAGTGTTGTATTATTATGCTATTCTTTTTCTAGTGCATGAATCAATTCTCCTAAAAATAAAGAGATTTATGGCTTATTAATCCTTTCTTTAAAAAAAAAAAAAAGAAAAACAGGATTTTATAATGAAACATAGCATTTAAAGCAAAGCAAATCCTGCATACATAGCCTGGATAGAATACTGTACATTAATATTTATAGTACATCTCTGCAAGGGTATATTCTTGCATTGCAGCCAGTTCTGACAGAAAAGCACTGAACTAAGACAGATCATAAAATAGAAGAATTATATTAAAATGTTGTTGAATAAGTATCAAAAAAGCTATTAAGATATAATAACAGTGAAAATTTGTTACGGTCTCTATGACACACTGTATGGAGAAAAACAGTATGTAGAAAGCCACCAGAAGCTGGCTAGTAGATAAATCGGAAATAGGCCAGCAAAAAAATTGGAAAAATGCTGCATTCACACACAAGGAAAATTTTTGGAGTTACCATTTGTGACACCACACCTTCCCACTCTTTTGCATTTTGGGAAAAACACAAGTTTGTTGTTGATTTTGCTATTGGCTAAGCACAAAGAGCCAATTAAATTTTAGCAGTTTTTTTTCCCAAAATAAATGTAATTTCTGGATGACCTGGTATTTGCTGTTTTAATTTATATAACGAAATGAGGTAAGAGGTCAGCATCACATTACAACAAAGTTGGCAGGTTGCTGAAATATGAAAACAAGAAGTTTATATTTTCAGTATTTCTCACAAACAGCAAAATTATTGAAAAAATGCTGTAATGTGAAAACAAACTGTAGTAGGACACTGGAGTTCCAAAAAATTCCTGATATTGATTGACAACAATCATTAAAGTTGAATTAGATACCTTATAGGATGATGTGGAAGGTTTAAGAAAAATTAAGTATGAACAGAAGCCATAGTCTATCCCAGATACTCCTACTTGGTGAATCTGCTGCCCATGTAGAATTTTCTGTTTAGAACTCCAAACGATGGCTTGCTTTAGAATATCTGGCAATCAATTAAAATCTAAGATTATGTAATGTGTGGCAAGTAAACACGTATTGTCCACCCAGAGGTTTACAAAAAAGTGTCAAGATGGTTCAGTGCGATGATGGGTGATAGCTAATTTTAACCAAGAATCCAAAGCAAACAGGGGAAAGCACAATGTATACAACATATAACGTAATATTTTGTAACCTGCTCTGTCAAGACTGGGCGCGAGAGCTTATAATGCCTTACACTTAGTACTGCTGCAAAACAGCCCTGAGCAGGGCACACACACACACGGGCAATCCGGAAATAATGATCACACTAGTAAGCTCGCCTTTAGGAATGTACAAGGAAAACTCCACTTGGACAACAACCAGGAGCAGGATTCAAACCCTGGGTGCTGGATACATGAGGTGGCAGCACTACCCACTGTGCCTATAAAAAGAATTCATCCCTTAGAGGTTTTCACCTTTTATTGGGATACATCATCAAGTCACAGTGGATTTATTTGTTAACACTTTAGTTTAGGTACTGCAAAAATCCATCTATTACACATTTACTCTTATGGAACAAGACCTTACTTAACAAACCCTTCTTTTGGTGCCAATACATTTACAAAGCAGCAGCAAAGTGACTATTCATCTATGCAATGTGGCCTACTAAAATAACTTCACTTTGGAACAGTCAGAAGTGTCTTATGAGGGACTTGTGTCTCTTAATATTACATACTTCATTATAAGACTTGTGAATCCTTAATATTCATAAATAATTTTACCAGCATATAAAATACCAGACTGCACACAGATGTATAGCCACTTTACTGATGCTTTGTACGTTTTATGAATACCAAAAGATGCCTTTGTTGAGGTCTTGTTACTTAAGAGTAAATGAGTAATATATGCATTTGAGCTGTACCACAAGTGTTACCATTTGTTTTAATTCTTTTTGACCTTGTTCAACAGAAAAAAAGTCTTTTTTTAATGTCAAAGCAGTCTAATTTAATAGAAAAAAAAATCAATAAGTAATTGATCACAAGTATTCATCCCCTTTAATTTGACACATATAAATCCTCATTGGTGGAGCAAATTATTTATAAAAGTCATACATTAGATAGAGATCACTTGTCTGATGTCAAACAGGTTAATTGACAGTAATATTCTGTAATCCCTCGCTATATTGCGCTTCGACTTTCACGGCTTCACTCTATCGCAGATTTTAAATGTAAGCATATCTAAATATATATCACAGATTTTTTGCTGGTTCACGGATTTCTGCGGACAATTTAAAGTAAATGCTTCCTCAGTTTGTTTTCCCAGTAGTTGATTTCATACAAGGGACGCTATTGGCGGATGGCTTAGGAGCTACCCAATCAGAGCATGTATTACATATTAACTAAAACTCCTCAATGATATAAGATAAGCTTCCCACGCGGTGCTTGATTGTTTGCTTTTCTCTCTCTCTCACCCTCTCTGACATTCTCTGCGCCTGACGGAGGGGGTGTGAGCAGAGGGGCTGTTTGCATGGAGGCTGTTTGCTTAGAAGATACGGACGCTCCTCTAAAAAATGCTGCTTCATCGAGGTGCTTCGGCATACTTAAAAGCCCAAAAGCACGTATTGATTTTTTGATTGTTTGCTTTTCTCTCGCGCTCTCTCTCTCTGAAATTCTCTGCTCCTGAAGAGAAGAAGATATATTTGCATTCTTTTAATTGTGAGAAAGAACTGTCATCTCTGTCTTGTCATGGAGCACAGTTTAAACTTTTGACTAAAGGGTGTTATTTCACAGTGTGGGAGAGTGTATAAGGGCCTAAAATATATAAAAAATAACCATACAAACATATGGATTCTACTTCACGGATTTTCATCTATCGCAGGGGGTTCTGGAACGCAACCCCGCGATTGTGGAGGGATTTCTGTAGATGCACCTTATCTGGAAGGTTTGAGTTGTTGTAAGTCAGTATCATAACCTAACAAACACAATGAAGACAAAAGAACACCCTAAGCAAATCAGTGAAAATGTAACTGAAAAGTGAAAGTCAGGGGATGGAGGCAAGAAAATATCCTAATCACTGAATATCCCTTGAAATCCAGTTAAATCAATTATTAAGGAATGGAAAGAGTAAATTTGCCAAGAGCAGGTCGTCCACATAAAACCAAGTGATTGTGCAAGAAGAAGATTAGTGAAGGAGGCCACAGAGACAGATGAAAACTCTGAAGGAGGCACAAGCTACAGTGGATAACACTTGAGAGACTGTGCAAGCAACAAACAATGCACATCCTATCTCAACTAAAGCTTTTCAGAAGGCACACAGGAGAATCTGAAGTCAGCTGGAAGAAGGTTCTATGGTCTGATGAGACTAAAACTGAGCATCTCGCCAAACTGATAAGTGCAATGTTCGTCATAAGAAATACTGCACAAAATCATGAATGTAGCATAATACAGGGGAATCCTGGTGGATATTTCTAATGCAGTCTGAAAGAACTTGCACCTTAGAAGATGCTTTGTTTTTCAGCAAGACAACAACCCCAAGCATAAATAACATAGAAATAGCTTATAACAACAATGTTAAAGTCCCTGGGTGGCCAAGTCATAGTCCAGATCTCAGTCCAATCAAGAATTTGTAGCTACACTTGATAAAGGCTGCTCACTCCCAATTCCTCTATCCTACACCAGTTTTGCCAAGGACAGTGGGGAAAAACTGCAGTATCCAGATGTGTAAAGTTGATAAGAGGGATACCTGAGTATGCAGACTCAAGGCTAGAACTGCTGTTAAAGGCGCACCTACTAAATATAGATTTGTACGGATGCATACTTACAACATCAGGTACTTTGTGTTTTATATTTGTAATAAATTTAGACCTCTTTGGAGATGCATGTTTTAACATTGAAATGAGAGAGACTTTTTTCAGCCTTATCAACATAAAAAATGCCAAATCAAATCCACCGAGATTCAATGTTGCATAACAATAATATCTGAAAACTATCAAGGGGTAAATACTTTTTTTTAAGCACTGTATACATTGTGACTGCATTGACATTCAACTAACAAGTGCACAAATTTTTAATAAAGTTTCCATTCAAAAGCAAAGGAAATGCATTTAATAGTAAAAGTAAAGGAAATTCTCAATCATACACACCACAACATTCTCAAACCCACTTAAAACCATTTTAGGGTGGTGGGATGCTGAAGCTTTTACGGACAGCCCCAGAGCAGGTGGTGCTACAGCATAAGGACCAATCGCACAGATACCTGAAACTCACACCCAAACAGGGCCAGTCTAGAAGAGACATTGACAATGAACATAACCTGCAGATATTTGGGGATGTGAGAGGAAAACAGGAGTACATGCATAAAAGCCAAAAAGACTTACAGAGAAAGTGCAGATTCAACATGGACAACAGCTGGATGCAAGGTTTTTAATCCAAGATGCTAGATTTGTGAGGCTGAAGCTCCACCACTGTACCATCATGCCACACAACTAGCAAACAGGTTAGTCAAAACTGGCAAAGGTACAGGGGGTACAGAAGCTTATCTAGTCACAGAATTGTTTTTTTTTTGGTGTTTTCAAGTTTTGCTTTATTACACTAATTACTGCTATAACTTACACTCGCTATGCTTGATGCTTAAATTATAACATAAGGTAATCGTGCCCACTAATTTTATAGCTCAAGGTATTTGTTATTGACAAATTATTGTGTCTGACCCATATTTCAAGGGGTAATGGTAGGCATTAACACTTGAGAATATTTCAACTTTTACACTTGCACCTTTTAATTATTATCCTGGAGCTAGAAAATATATAATTTGTTTTCATTCTTTAAACGCTTGCTGGTTATTGTTCTCTTAATGCCAAGGACAAGATTTGCTGTCTGTGTGACCATGAGGAACATCTGTTGTTATGAAATATACTTCTTATCCCAATACATAGTTTGGTCCTCTTTGTTAGCACATTTTGTTTTCTGAAAACATAAAAATATCCTTTTTTTGAGGATTTTAAAACAGGTGTTTGAGAGTTGAAATTAATCTCTGCCTTTAAGCAAGTGAGGTCACCAAAACACTGTCTCAATATTAATCATTAAAAATGGATGCTCTCCCTTTTTACCATCACCACCAGTTAGACAAGTAGTTATTAGCTGTAATTAGCAGCTTGCTTCTCACTGATCTGCTTTAGTATATGGTACTTCAAAAATACATCTTTAAATTAAGGACAATACTTTTAATGCTTTTAAAATGTGACACAGAGCTTCTGATACAGGAAGGAGAAGAGGTAAGAAGAAAAACAAACAAAAAGAAAATCGGTGGTACAATATTGAAAGTTTACATCAATTGTTAATATACTTCCTAAAATCTCGAAAATTAAAAAATATTTTCTAGGGCTTTTTTTCCAGTTTAAACAAATTAAGAACCAACAGTTGTTTCCTTTTCCTTCGCCAAAAAATACACAATAAATATAAACATATTTAAAAGTTGGTTGACCTCAATTCCTATGTGTTTGCAAGGTTACAATTTCCCTAAACTTAAAAGTAAAGAGTGGCATTATCGACTAGAAATGCCAAGGAGTATGAACAGTTTTCCCACCACAGATTACCTGTAAAATGCTAGTAATAAAATGATGGCTAGAGAGAGAGAAATGAAAATGAAGGGCACTGAACCACAGCTGCCTGAGGAAGGCTATGAAAGGAAAGCCACTCTGTCTGCTATGGCTCATCTTTTAGATGAAAAGCATGGCTGTTTTGTACTACAAGAAGAAGAAGAAAAAAAAAAAAAAAAAAAGACAGTACATTTCTGGATTATGAAAATATTTACTCTGCTCTGATCAAATGAACCATACTGTATTTGACTGACCAGCCAAGATCAAAGTGTTAACTATCCTGATGCCTACAGGGTGAAAATAGCATGAGATCCAGTCTGGATAAGCTTATGGATATGAAGTGCATTTGTCTTTCAAAACAATATACTTTCACTGTTCTCTCTCACGTTTTATAGAGGTTTATTCTGGATGGATAAAAACACATAACACTGACTAGAGAATTGCCGAGATGCTGTAATACATATATTATGCCAACTGAAAAAAATACTTTTAAAATTTAATATACTTGAATTTTCGAAAACTTGTGAACAATTCTGAGCCCTGTTGACAACCATAAAAAAACACAATTATTTTGACTACATTGGTTATTATACCAATATAGACTTTCCAATTGGTTTCCCCAAGCAATGCAGTAAACAAACCCAAACCAAAAAAAATAAAGTGCACATAATATATCTTAAACAACAGATAGAACAATTACAATACAGAAAGCAAAGTCTAAACATAAGATGAAATTCACACCATGCATCTCCCAACAAATAACAATACACTAAAATCTGTTAGCTCATGGTTGATTAAAAAAAAAAAAAAAATTAATTTTATAGAACTTTATAGGAACTAACGTTTACTTAATGTGATATCTTATAATATTAAAGTTTCAAAACTGAACTACTGTATATACAGCGGGCATATGGTATAGTAATATCTTTACAAAATGTATTAAGGAAATAATCTTTGCAACATTAACCATGCATATCAGTTCTAAACAGATATGTATTATGTTGGGAAAAACCTTCAAATAAAAAATACACTACATGAAACCAACCTCAGTATTATCTACATACAAAATTAAATTTATAAGGCAAAACAGCATATAACTCAAAGAAAATAATACATAAATAAAATCTCTGTACAGCACAGTTTTATTTTGAATTTGGAATTCCAGGTCCTCTGGCTTGTTCAACAGGCACAAGTAAAGTAGCAGTTGGGCACTTGTTTCTGTCCCATTTCCAGTAGTAATGTTCTTCTGTTTTGCTGCTCAGTTTGAACAGGAAAGTAAGGAAGGAAAAAAAAAAAAAACTCACAGATGTCAAGTATAATTTCTTCAACTTCAGTAGGCACAAATATAAGGAGAAAAGTTTTATGATGCAAGTCCCAGCAGGAAGCCTCCCACAAATCCACCAGACAGCACAATATTCTTCTTTACAAACTCTGTTGACTGAAAGAAAACATTTTATTAAAGCACTGTCCAAAATAAACACATTAACAATGATTAGACATTACTTGTCTAATGAAAATTACAGATGGAAAACATGTATATAAACTAACTTCAGGAAGTAAGTGTTTTAGCGCTACTGGCAGCATTCATTGCTATAGTAAGACATGGCTGTCTGTTGTGTATGTATCTTGACAGCACAAGGGAAGAAGGGAGTAATTTTTTGAAGTTCTTCAGAACAGTTTCTATAATAAATTTTCAATAGACATCATGCTAACTTGTAACTGCCTGCTACTAAATCAGCAAAAATGCTATAGAGAAGCAGGAAACAGAGTTTTGAACAGTGCGTCTTATTCATGAAGAATTAATTTGATTAAAAATGAAAGCTCTGCTTGCAGGATTTCAACCAATATGCAATTCATGCGCATAGAAGGTACAACCATATCCATATAAGACAGTTACTTAATACAGTTCCTATTAAAATCAGTTTATGAGGATAAAAGATATACTCAAAGCACTTTCTGGACACATTTATTGAAAAAAAATTAAATAGTACCCCTGCGATGGTGCCCTGTCCGGGGGATTGTTCCTGTCTTGTGCACAGTGTTTCCAGGAATAGGGTCCAGTTCCCCACAGCCCTTTTCAGGTTTAAGTCTTATTAGAAAATATTAGGCATTAAAATATCTCTAATGCGCATTTTAAAAAATGCATGATATGTTATATGTGCTATATTCTAAGGTATAATTAGCCAATATGAGGTAAATTGGATGATTTAATTGTGTGATGAGGGCAAACAGACTAATTTGGACCTCAACAGAAAGTCACATGTGTACTGTGGGAATTCCAGTGATTACCACAAAACAAAATAACTAATTGGGTAGGTTTTTGAAAATAATTACAGTAATTAGTAAATAAAAATATTTAAAATAATTTGTGTAATGTGGTTTCTGCACATTTTTTTACCTTAAAAATATTACAGAATATTACACCTTTTTAATAAAGTCCAAGTGGCAAGACATGCATACTGTTTATATATTATAAACTATTATCACTAGGTATTAAACATGCATGATTTACAGTATCCATCATTAGAAATATTAATGACAATAAAGAGAAACATGCACCCTTTCTCAGAGCTATATAGATAAATAGATTTTCTTTGTTGATATTAATTTATGCGTTTGTCTTAAAGGTGCCTAATACTTTACATACAGTCCTTACCTCTTCAATAAAGCTGTTGATCTCTGGAGCTGCTTTGTTCGCCTTCTTTTTAAGGTGTTTTTTTGCCTTATTGACATCTTTTTCTACTTTCTTCCAATCAACCTGCACATACCCACTGTGATTTGCAATCTGCAATGATAGCACAAAATTACTGGAGGGTGAAAATGAAACATGACATACTGTATCAATTAACCAAATAACACACATTTAGTAAAAAGATGCAACTATTAACTATCCATCCATCCATTTTCTAACCCGCTGAATCCGAATAGGGTCACGGGGGTCTGCTGGAGCCAATCCCAGCCAACACAGGGCACAAGGCAGGAACCAATCCTGGGCAGGGTGCCAACCCACCACAGGACACACACAAACACACCCACACACCAAGCACACACTAGGGCCAATTCAGAATCGCCAATCCACCTAACCTGCATGTCTTTGGATTGTGGGAGGAAACCGGAGCGCCCGGCGGAAACCCACGCAGACACGGGGAGAACATGCAAACTCCACGCAGGGAGGACCCGGGAAGTGAACCCGGGTCTCCTAACTGCGAGGCAGCAGCGCTACCACTGCGCCACCGTGCCGCCCAACTATTAACTAAGTTTAATAAATTTAGCAAAGTATTGCTGATATAGCCACAGTGCACATAGTACTGTACAAACGGATTAACTATAGAACTTGTTTGCTTGATGCATTACAGACTGCATGCTTCCAGTCAGTTTATTTACCACTGTCTTGCTTCAGTGTTTTTATATACTAAAATGGTATGACCAGTATAATTTTGGTGTATAAATACAGAGAATACTGTGCTTCATCCTTCCAACTTTGATGATTATTGGTAGAAAACTATATATTACAGGTAGTGGCCAATCCTGGCCTTGCAGAGCTAGAGTAGACTTTTGCTTCTGCTATTTTTTTTATGTGAAACAAATTATTGCCATAATTTCTGTGTAGGCCTGGGTAAAAATATTTGTTATTTTTCATTTTAACAATTCAGTACTGATTCTTAAAGTCTCAAGATCGATTTTGTGAATCTCTATCCTGCTCAGTTACTAAATGTATATTTTTGCTTACCTTCGTTTTTGGTGTCTGATCCAGTAGATGGCGTTAATGCGCCTGTTAAGGCTTTCAATGTAAAAAGCACTTTACTGCTTGGCATAACATGATGTGTACTCCTCTTACACACTTAATTCAGATGTGTGGATTCCAACAGTGCATTGGTAAAGAACAATTGGATAAAAGCAAAGCCATATGTAAGCTGTGCAACTCAGACGTTAATCATTGTTGTAACGCAAGAAATTTGAGAAATAATTTATCCCAATTGCCACCATAAATGTAATCTCAGTCGACATCCAAACAAGTAAGAGTTTAAATAATCTGCACTACAGACGATGGGTAGCTCCACACTTCCATTTATTTCGCTCTGTGCCCAAATAAATAACAAATTACATTATCTGTAAAGGCAAGATACCCTACAACGTGCCTCACCCAGCCAAGCAAATGGGCAGTTGTTGGAATTTTCAGCATAGCCTTCGATGCAAAGGTGAGCATGTGCTCAAAGCAGCCAACTTGAAGTAGCTCCATAATAACAGCGTTATCAGTCACGATGGTCGGTTCTATTTCTATTATGTTCCATTCATTTAATGTATCTGTCAACAAGTATCAGCTCTAGATCCTCGTTTTAAAATGCTTCCTTTTTGTCTGAAGACTGACAGGACACTTTCGAGACTGATTAACATGACTGCTACACATGAGCAACTTAAGATATGTGTAACTTGTACAATTATAGAAAGACAAGAGTCTTCCCACTTTAATTTTGATTAATTCAAGGTTATTTTAAATGTCCAATAAGGAAATCAATTTAGCAGCTGATTTTTGTCTACATGAAGAATAGGTTATTGAATAACATTTATTATTTAAGGAGTAATATTTGATTATTTTATAATAATGTTATTCACAGGATGATACAGATGTTCTATAAAGTAGATGCCATTGCATTATATTAAAATAAGAAGCCCCCATAATATGTGTGGACTCTCATGTGGGAGATTAAGGGTGATACGGATTTAATGATAGTATTGGTCATTTTGTATCAATAGATATTTTTTAATTGCTAATATTTATCTAGTCCTGGGTATGATATTAAACTGCATCCAGCTCCAGCAAGGGTCTACATAAGTGTCCAGTTTGTGAATTCTGACCACAGAGTTCTTTCTCCTACTAGGAGAAAGAGGCTGGACCTGGCCAGACTTCAAGATCAGGATGTTTCTAATAAATCTGCATGAAGTTTGTGTGAGGAACTTGCAGACTCTGAAGGTTGCTGAGGGTTATGTTGGTGTTGCCGGTGCTCCCAGAAGGAGGTGTTGCACCTCACAAGAGCATCCTGGATATTACTGAGAGGAGTCGCAGCGCATGGTTTGATGGCAATTCTGTGCTGTACCGGGAACTGAGAATGATGGCCGTAGGGCCTTTGAAGTCAGATAAGGAGGCATTTGTTAGGAGAATCTGTGAGCAAATAACACACCATCTATGGTCTAGTGACCTACACTCTGCTTACAGAGAAATCTAAGCATTACACACATCCAGATCTGATCCCCTGAGAGTCTCAGTCAGAGCAGGTGATGGAATTGTTCTTATGGATGTTGCTGCAGTTGTGACCCACTGGGCTGGCTACTTTGAACAGCTGTTTAAGGATGATCCTCCGGCTAGGACGTTGGACTTCTCTAGATCTATGGTTCTTCAGGTTAATCTCACTGAGATTATGCAGGTGGTGAACCAGCTGAGGGTGGAGAAGGCTGTGGTATCCGGGGTGAACTTCTCCAGGCTGGTGGGAAGGCTGCCCTCCTGGCATTGCAAGCGATCTTTGTTTCCATTTGGGAGACAGGCATCATCCCAACTGACTGGAAAATGGGACTTGTCGCCCCTATCTGGAAAGGAAAGAGTGATCACTTCGATTTCAACAACTAAAGGGGGATAACGCTGCTCTCATTACCAGATAAGGTCCTCCCTAGGTTCGCCCTCAATACGATCTGTGATCACTTGCTTACCTACCAGTGACCATAGCAGTCTGATTTAAGGCCTAAGAAGTCTACCATTGACTGCATCCTAGCACTGAGGGCTCTCATCAAGTACAAATCCAAATATTGGTAAGGTTTCCTTGCAGACTTAGTTGATTCTCATAAATCATTTAACTCAGTTGATCGAGCTGTCCTGAGGGACATCCTCTGTGGGATCCCGACTAAGTTGCAGGATATCATGGCCAATCTGTACACTGATACTGCGAGTGGTATGCAAAGTGGGGTCAGAACCTCTGCATTTTTCCCAGTTCATTCTGGGTTTCGTCTGGAGTTTGTTCTTGCTTGTACCTTCTTCAATGCTTGCATGGACTGGGTGAGCCATCTGTTGGTGAAGAAAGATCATCATTGACCTTGACTTTGCTAACAATGCTGTGGTCTTTGCGGAATGAATGGGAGGCTCCGATTGGGGCTCATGAGAGACTGAGTGAGGAGTCCGAGCGTCTGGGATTGCGAGTATCCTGGATAAAAACCAAGATCAATGCATGACATCTTCGACACAGCCATCAGCAGTGTGTTTGTCTGCAGAAACATAGACAACCTCTTCCAAAGTTTTACTTACCTCAGCAGTGACATTCATGTCTCTGGTGACACTTCCTATGAAGTCAGTAGACAAATTGGGAGAGTATAGAGGGGTCATGAGGTCGCTGGAAAGGGGTGTGTGGCATTCCCAATATCTGTGCAAAAGGGCAAAGGTCCAAGTCTTTAGTCCTGGTGCTTCCTATTTTTGGTATATGGTTGTGAGACATGGACACTAGCCAGTGACCTGAGATGAAGACTGGACTCCTTCCGTACTGTGTCTCTTTGGAGAATCCTTGGGTACTGATGGTTTGACCAAGTGTTGAACGAATGGCTGCTAAGGGAGTTCTGAATGAGGCACATTACCTGCATTGTGAGGGAGCATCAGTTACAACACTATGGACATGTGCACCATTCCCTTAGGGTGATCCGGCTCACAGGGTCCTCATTGTTGAGGACCCAAACAACTGGACCAGGCAAAAGGGACGCCCATGTAACACCTGGCTGTGGCAGATAGATGGTCATTTCATTGATGGGTGTGGCAACGTCCTGTAATAGCGCATGCTCCCCAACCTGACCTGACCTAATATCTGGATACTACTACTCTTATCATTTTATTAGAAAAGCACAGATGCTGCATTCCAGACAAAGCCCAGTCATGACGAAGCTGATATTAAGAGTGTCTAGCAGCGTCTTTTTAAGCCAAGGAGTTGTGTTCCATGCCTGACAAAATGGGTAATGTCAGTCTGTCTTACACTTTCCTAAATAGCTATACATGTTCAATTGCCACTGTGGTGCATTATCTACCATGTATGGGGTTACTGGAAATTAATTTGCATCAAACCCTTATGTCTTATGTTTCTAGAACATCTACTTAATATTCCAGATTACTGTTAATATAATGTACATATGCAGTTCTAAAAATAATTATTCAACATAAACTGAATTAGGGCTGGGCGATATATCAAAAATTTATCGTTACCGAAATTTATGACTCTCATCGACGTCATTTTGCCCATGTCGGTAAATTCGGTATTTTAAAAAAAAAAGAAAAGGCATGTGCAGGTTGGCGATGTTCATGTCCCTTTAAGACGCTGTGCTACGTTACAGACTTGACGGGGTGGAGTCACATGACTCTACTACCTGTAACAAGACGAGACAGGGGTGAACAAATGGAGGACGATTTAAATGTTGAAGCAGCAGCGACGAAGGTAGAGCTGGTGGAGGAGGAAGAGGAGACGCTTGTTAACAAAAAAAATGCATCATCAATCGTTTGGCAACATTTTGGATTCAACAAGGATGATATTGATCAAAAAATTGTTAAATGTAAACTCTGCAAAAAGACTGTTGCGTCAAGTCAAGGTAACACAACCAACCTCTTCCACCACCTGCAGCACAACCATGTGATTCAATTCGAAGACATAAAAAAAGCTCAAAGCGAGAAGAGATTAGGAGGACCAGCAAAACGTCTTCCTCCACCAGGCAGCGGTCAATAACCGAAGCATTTGCTAGTACTCAACTATATGAGCGAACTTCAAAAAGATGGCAAGAAATCACAAATGCTATAGGCTACCACATAGCAAAAGACATGGCTCCTATTGCTACAGTGGAACGCAACGGGTTCAGACACTTCATGAAAATAATTGACAAGAGATACGAACTCCCATCACGAAAATATTTTTCAAAACTATCATTCCCAGCATGTACAGCACAGAGAGGAAAAAGGTTGCTGCTGAATTGAGATATGTTAAGCACGTTGCAGCCACATCCGATCTCTGGTCCAGCCGCACAATGGAGCCGTATATTAGTCTCACAGTTCATTACATCGACAACAAATGGGAGCTGCGTACCAGAGTGCTCGAGACGGCCTATTTTCCATCTGATCACACGGGGGAGATGGTTGGACAGGGGTTGAGAGCGATGCTGTCTGCATGGGACATCAGTGAAGAGGACCTTGTTGCTATAACAACTGACAACGGCCCAAATATTGTGAAAGCTGTCAAGCTCAATAAATGGACACGGATGCAATGTTTTGGGCACAGGCTGCACCTGGCAGTCGGTAAGTGTGTACATCTTAATATATTTGGGTGGTGACATCTGGTGTGTTTTAAAGTGACTTTAATTCTGTGTGTCATATTCAAAATTGAAAGTATTAATGTTTGAATAATGTTTATATAGGCATAAAATACTTAAGACTGCTGAGCAGCAGTGTATCCAGAAAGTTTTACAGAAGACTTATTGTGAGCCAGTGTTGATCATGTTGTGCTGTGAAATGTAGCAAAATACATGATTTTTAAAATGTTTTATTACTGTGCCAACCCTTTTTAATTTTGTAAATATGGTCTGAGAGGTCTTATTTAATTCTTACTTTATTTTGCTTGCTTTATTTGAGAATTAGACCATGAATTGGGGTGATGTTGGGTGTGAAGATTTGGATAGATATGCTACCTCAAGGCCTTAGCAGAGATAGGCCTTTGTCCATGATGGCATTACATTTGCACAATCATTGTTTACTTTGTGAATAGCCAATGTGAAACATATTTATTATTAAACTATTTTGTTTACAAGGGATACACATTTTTTAGAGAGCATGGTTACATATTGTATCCTACACTTTTTATTTTGTTCAGTTAATAAATCTTAACCACTAAAAGTACTTACTACTATTGTCTTCATTTATTTTCAGTGACATTTTACAGTCCTTTAAAGTGGTAATAATATAATTGCAATGAATAGGTCTAGGGGGAATAATATTATCAAAATAACTGGAGGAACTATGCTGCCTGCCACAGCCCCATCAAATGAAAAAAAAAAAAGTTTGTTTTTTTGGCACTTGGGGTGGTTATCGTCCATTTATCGTTATCGAGGTTAACTGCTCAATTTATCGTGATATTGATTTTAGGCCATATCGCCCATGTTTAAACTGAATCAAACAAAAAGTATAGAAACTGTGAAAAATGTTTAGTTTTTAACTATGAGTTCTTCCTAAAAATTGACATAAATGTGTTTTACTTAAATCTGTCTAATAGCTTAAAATCTTCCGATATTAATCCAGTATCTGCAGCATATGCTTAAATGAAATGTTTGGGTCAGATACCTCGTGAAGCATATCATTTGAATACAAGGCATTCAAATTTTAATACCCAAAACCCACAATCTATTACATAAACAGCAGCAAAAAAATGACAGCCTTGCCTTGTGTTATCACTCAGAAGAAAAAAAAAAGCAAGTGTATATCATTTGTATCAGCCAAGATTTCACAAATGGAGTTTAGCAGTTTTTTTTTCCAGGATATGGTTTCCTAAATAAATGCTTTGTCATAAATAAACAAACAATCTAACAATGCTATCAAATGTTTTTTTTTTTTTGCAACCAGTTGTTTTAATACAGTTTGACTCAAAAACATGAAAAACATGTAGGCACTGACATATACTGTAGATGTCTGCACCTCTTCACCCAACATCACACATCCCATGATAAAGGAAGCACAGAGCTAGCTTTGACTTATTTTGCATTCTGCGCATGGAAATGACAATAATCTTTGCAGAGTTTACTGAACGTCAATAGGTAATGAAACCTCATGCCCTTTCTGAATTAAATCTAGGGGTATTTTATAAATAATTTGGGTAATTAACCTTTTACCACATCAGACTAGTGAACAGTGACTTACTCTCATCAGCAGCAGAAGAAAAATACAAATTATGTACTGTATACATTCAATTTCCATTCTTTAAAAAAAAAAAAAAAAAATTGTTCATTTATGTTTGGATGAAACAAGTACACATATGCATATTAGATGGTTTTATTAAATTTTACATAGAAAAAAGAAAATGACCATACTTTTACCTATTACCTATTCATAAACCAGTACTAAAGTTACTAACCATCATTTGCTACTATTATTGTCAGCACTGTTGATTAATACCATAATGCAATGCACTTTGCTCTTTTAGGTTTTCAGTGCCCTTAATACAATCACCAGTGACACTCTTGCCTATTTCTGGCTTTCTGCTGCCACTGTAAGGGAAATCTCTGTTATCTTTGCTATACAGTTGAGGTCAGTCAATCATTATCCAACCCGCTATATCCTAACACAGGGTCACGGGGATCTGCTGGAGCCAATCCCAGCCCACCGAAGGGCACACACACTAGGGACAATTTAGGATCGCCAATGCACCTAACCCACATGTCTTTGGACTGTGGGAGGAAACTGGAGCACCTGGAGGAAACCCACACAGACATGGGGAGAACATGCAAACTCCACGCAGGGAGGACCCGGGAAGCAAACCTCTTTACTGCAAGGCAGCAGCGCTATCAATGCACCATTGTGCCGCCCCTACAGTTGAGATATGTATTTCTATTTAGAGCCAACCTAACTTTCTTTTTTTCTTGGTTGGTAGACTGATCCATTTAATTGTTATGGGCTATTATGTTGTTGGTGGTGTGTCATCTTTGTTGTTTGCAGAAGGTTTCATAGTAGCTGATCATTCAACAAAGCAGTTCATTTTATAATTGAAAATATTTACAGTACACTGTCAGTAAGAGCAGGCACACAATGAGAAAAACTAGTAAAACAAACGCGACAAGATAAATTTAAAGCATTAAAGCTGTGTATTAGTAAGAATTTGATGGTCATCCATATTAAATTGTTACTATTATCATGTAATTTTAATGTACACTTAGCAAAAAATTACAGCAATTCAAAATTGACAGAATTAATTTTTAATTAATCCTCTTATTTTTGGCAAATTTTGCGGAGCTGGAAGATTACATGGACCACAATGTGCCCTTTAGAATGTCTACTAGCATGACAGAAAGGGTTAACGATTTATTCCAAGTTTTATGCTGATGTACTTGATGGCTGGTACTGAGACAATGGAATGTCAGGTTTCAGATGTGTGGCATGTTTGCACTGTGATGCATTTCTTTTTTCCCCCCTATTTCTTGCCCGCTTGCTGTGTGCTCTCACATGCTCTCTCTTGCGATGCCACCCTATGGTACAGCAGACACAAAATGGGTTATAACATAGCTGGCTCTTGCTCATTTCTGTTTCTTTCTTTAACCATTTCAATTCAACATGTGAAAAAGGGAATAAAGTAAATGTGGACTTTAAATTGTGCACAAGGTGAACTTTATTGAACATGACAAAATCAATTTACATAATGCAGACTACAATAGTTATTAGTTAACTCACATGTGCACTCAACTCCCATACAATAAATGCCAAGAAGTAACTGAACTGTAAAAGGAAGGACTACACTTACAAATATTGATCATTACTTTGTTGAGGAATTCTGCATACTCTGAAATCAAAGGACACTTCTGCATACCACTACAACACATTTAAAACTGCCGTAACTGTGTCAAGTTAAGTTATGAGATGAGGAAGTGTGCATTCAAATTACTTAACAGAAGAAAGAAAGAAAAAAAAACTAAAGTACTATAACAACATGAAAAGCACTCATGGGCTCCAAGGACACTTACAGTACATTCAGAAAGCTGCTCTCCAGTAGTAACTAAGTTAAAGAAAACATTAAGAGCACAAACCCTTTGGCTTTAAACTCAATGTTTTAAAAATGAAAAGGTTTTGCTTTATGAAAACTAAAATATTGATCAATAAACCACTCAACATACTTATAAGCATAAAAAGCAGCCCAACTGCAACTAACACCATTAGTGCTTATAATGATTAAAGAAGAAAGTGCTTACTGACATCAATAACTCTTAGAAATGACGATAAACAAGCTTATTGTGCTCACCATATTATGTCCCGAGTCTGAGAAAGTTCTGACACTTCTTTCCTTACTTTGCCCATTCTACACACTAAAGTATACTTTATTTCTACTTAATTTTCTCACTTCCTGATTATAATCAAACTGTCTCTTCCATATATATGTTATAAAAGGTGCAACAGCCAGTGTGTAAGAACACTCACTTTATTTATAAGTTCTGATCATGTGTATCACTAAAGTGCTCAAAATTATAAGGACCAGTTTCAGAAGGGTTCCAAAACCCATTTTAACTGAAAAGGTGGGTGGTTGCTTACTTGCTTTTTTATACTTTATTTGATTCAGTTGTGCAAATATGATTTATAGTGAGACTATTTTTTTGTCAGTTGTCTGGGCATTCCAGGTGACACATCATTTTCAGACTTGAATAGAGTGTCTCATCTTTAGACAGAACATGCCCCTGTTTGGTGGGCCAAGAACATAAATTATTAAGTATTCATATCATTTGGGAAATACAATCACCTAATGTTCTAAACTGCTAGGTTTAAGGTCCACTGCAAAATTTATAGGATTTTACATTTCTGAATAGATTGCCAATGCTAAGATTCAGAAATGTGACACATTTGCTTTATTTCAGCTATCTAAAAACAGTCAGAATCCTTTATGAATATAAACAATATCTACCACTCACTTTATATTGAAGTAGTTCCAGTTCTACCTTGTCCAGCTTCAGTTCACTTGTAGCACTCATCACCTCTAATTGGGCGATGGCTGCCTACCAACACGGTATTTAAAATATCCTACTTATTTAAAAACAAGTTAAACCAATCTACTGATGAATAAAGTATCAATTATGAAAACAAGAAAATAATACACAGTGCCTCACTAACAATTCCCAATTACAAACAAAAAACAAACATATTTAAATTACAAATCCTACATACATGCACAGCATAGGGAAAATTAATGGACAGGTTAATGTTAGATAAATTGTTGGATTGTTTCTGGCAAAGCCAGTAATTTATTTTGGTTGTGTCCCTGTTATACTTTCCTCATCATTCTCTGTATAAAAGGGAATCATAACCAATAGATATAGAAAGTAAATGAACTGGGTCGCCCTGCGGTGGGCTGGCACCCTGCCCGGGGATTTGTTCCTGCCTTGCGCCCTGTGTTGACTGGGATTGGCTCCAGCAGATCCCCGTGACCCTGTGTTAGGATATAGCGGGTTGGATAATGACTGACTGACTAAACTGGGTCCATTTTAAGAAACAGAATATTACGATTTATTGACAGCATTAAGGATTACAGAAATATGCTAATGATTTATATATAGACATAAAAGAAACACAGGATGTTCTTTGTTTGGAGATATTCTGGATTTTCTAGATTTTATAAGCTTTTTTTTTTATTCAATGTTGCGTTTGTGGCATTTTAGCATGAATTTAGAGTCAGCTTACCTTTGTTCCAGGTGAGCAAGAACTAAATTGTTGGGATGCTGCAACTTCAGGCTCACTGTCTACAGTTAGTTAAAGCATGTAAAATTTACTAGTTTACTTGATATAGTTAATTATGGGTTTGTTAAATAGTAGCAATTAAAAATGAGAAAAAATGTCTTTAGATGGCTCTTTACTAGTTATTGGGAAGAGTTCAAATTTATTGTCACAATTAAAAGCAGTTTTCCAATACTAAGCTTTTAATGATGACAATCAATGTTGTGTGGAATTGCATGTTGTGACTCTAGGTTCAAGTAATAGTGTCTTTGGAACATTACAGCTGAAACGAAATCCATAATGCTACTTCCGTTACAAGTCACCTCTATATAAACCAAGTCTTGTCTTCACAATGGTTAAATCTTTAATTGGCCAATAATGCAGTTTGAGTGCAGTTAGAAATACACCACTAGTTATGCAACCTAAGACCTACTTGCAGTTGAATTAATTCTCCCAATAACACTTCACCTTGGCATTTGGGGGGGAAGGTTCCCTTATCTGTTTGATTTAATATTAATTATAATTGATCATTTCTTGTGTTTTTTTGGATTTAATACAGTTTTACACCAATAATATATATAATTTACAGGTAGCCAGCACATAGATTTCGCTTATTATAAAGCAAAATTAAATTAATCTTGGTTACGTTTATATTTTATACCTTCAGCAATACTATTTTTTCCTCAATAGAGTACTGTGTATCTAGAGAATTTCTAAATGTTCTTGCCTGGGGTTTTCAATGACCATTAGTATCTAATCAACGGAAATTCTATTACATTCTTAGGTCCTTTTCACACCTTGGAAATGCACCAAATGTTGGTGCTTTCTGTTCTTCCCCATACTTCAGTGTTTTAAGGAGATTATGTAATAAAATTTAATTGCCAATATTACCCTACTTTACCAAGTGGTTTTGGCATAATTGTTATCTTTATTTTTCTAACCCAAAATTCTGCATTGTGGCACTACAGGAATCTACAAGACCATCTGTGACACATTCTATTTTTAAAACAGGCACCAATTACTGCTGCATCCATGCCAGATGTCTTACTCATACATGGCACTGTACCTCAGCTTATAGTGAATACAATACTCCTTTCCTTATTTCTTGGTTCACTGCTCTATTTAGGTTTACAGCTAAGGAAAAAAAAAAATCACCCATCCATTTAATAAAGAGTGTTACATTTTTAACTACCAATATTCAATGCGACTTTCAGTTTAAAATTATTTCACAATTTTTAATAAAATTTCTATCTTGTACACTGAGACACTTCAGAACAGATTTTTTAAAATAATGTTTTGCTCACAATAATGTGTAACCACTTGTAATACAAACACACACACACACACACAAAAACACACAAGTCTGCACAAATCTAATTTTGACTTGATGCAATCTGTCTTAGCATAGCTAATTTTGCACTATTTAGAATATCTAATGTGATTTGTAATGTATTCCAGTGTTGCACTGTAAAAAGACACTTAACAGACCTATAAATTGATGATCGCATTTATTCTTAGCAAGACTCAAAATGCGGGTTATGTTCCTTAGTTTATTACTAGTGTGAAAATTGTATGTCTTTGCTACTTTGAATTTGTGCTATTGAGAACGTTTTCTGAAGTCTGTCAAGTTTACTTTACAATACATTAAAAAGAGTCTTCTACTCTGTAGTGCTCATTTTTAAAGACAAGTTTAGTTACTCTCAACAACACTGTACAGTAATGTGATGTTTCCACTAATAAGGGTAAACACTATCACACAATGTCAAAACAGGAAAAAGTAATATACTATCATCTTCAGTAAAAAGAACCAATGTGTGTGTTTAAATCATACAAGTATTTTTAATATTTGTGTTATGCAGGTAATTGCTTCTTTGTAAGAAAGCAATACACACTTAGTTTTTTTTTTTACAATGAAAGTCAATTGGTTTGTAAAAAATAATTTTTCTTGCTCAAACGCAAACAGAAACTAAATGTATGCTTTGTGTTGGCAGTATTTAAAACAAGACTGAATTGTACAGTAGTGACTCCACAATAGAGTCACTGCAGGTAAGGGGAGACAGGGTAAGGTTTTTTTGATTGACTTTCTTTGATAGGTTAGGTATTTACTGGACTGGACTGCAAATTTAGCTTTTGAATGAATGTACAGTTATCAATGTATACTGTAATGGCTGACTGATAGAGGGCATGCATTGTAAGTGTGAGCAAATATGTTTAAGTTTGTCACTTATTCAAATGACTGTTTTCACATCTTAATGAAAGGCAGATTGTTATTCAGTCAGATTTCTGAAATACCCAGCCTTTTAAAAAACTCTCACATGTTATTCTAGCCTGAGTAAGTCACGTGTTATAACAGTAAGTTACAGACTCATTTGAGCGACAGTAAAAATGTCTCAATTGGCAGTGGAGGTTTGTTTTGCGTTGCTCTTGATAACTTCGTTTTATGATTGCTTTAAGCTTTGTAATGCATTTATCCTTACTTCCATAAGTTGAAGCAGTTGCTTGATAGGTCATTTTCTTCTGTCAAAAAATGCATGTCAAGCCGTGCAATTTGGAATACTTCCTTAGCTGCCTGCCTGCCTGTTTCTTTGTGAATGTTAAATGACATTTAACATACACACTGTAGTTCCAAAACAAAATTTCTGTTCTTTTACACACAGTTGTAATGAAAAAATATTTTACAGGGTCTTTACTTTTGCTACATATCCAAAATCATCTTATGTATTTTATGGCTATTTCAGACACTCTGTACAACTCTGTGAGAAAAGCTGGCAAACCGGTTGGATGACTCATCTGCCAGTACATCTTAGGGTTAGTAAAGGTTAAACAGGCACACAACTGTAAAAACAGCTGACTGCTGATTTACAGGTATGTGCTCAGGCCTATTTTTAGTCAGAAAATTCAGAAAATAATACTTTTGTTCAAAACTCTTTTTATACTTTCATCAAGCGGATTTGACATAAACATCTACACAAAACATGTACTTAGAAGGACTAATTCACACTGGAGATGTTCGGCAAAGTACATCTTCTCATTGTTTTCCAGTCAATTGTATCAGGCTATTCAGGATAGCTCCTTGCATTCTGCTCCAGTATAACTGGATCACCCAGACCACAGACTCTCACAAGCAAGTTAACTCACAGGTCACAACAGTATTTATAAATGTTAACGCACAATAAATACATAGAATATCCACAACTATTGTGAAAGAAGGTTTAAGTCACAAAAAAAAATGCAATATGCAGTAAGTATTGAAGCATGAAAGTTGAAAAAGTACCACAAAAAACAGGTTTCAGAATTATATATCCTGCCATTTTTATTCTTTCCAGTAGAGTTAAAATACAAAAGGAATTGGTACATAATGGACAGATGTGACTGTATACTGCACTGAATTCACACAGTGGAAGTGTTCCAAGTAAATGAAAGTTCTCCTGTGGCACCAGAGAAAACTTGTATATGGGCTGTTAATTGATGATCCTGAAACTAGAATAAATTAAGGCTGAACACTCTTTGCTCTATAGATCCAAAGGCAAGATCAGTATGTTGCACACAAACTCTTTCCTCCAGTGCACCAAACTGAATGCAAATTATGCCACACGAAAATGAAGTTGTTAAATGACACTTTGCATGGAGTGTAGAATCTAAAAGATCAAGATATAGTGTAGGGTAAGCACCTTCTTTTTCTTCAGTGCCAAAGTGATAACAAGATGTAGTACTGATGATGCAAATGTAAGCAGGGTACCTCTATTCAGCCATCAGTAATAATACTATTACATGACAGGCACTGAACTACTTGTTCCTACAAGTGGCATTACTGCAGAAGGACTGTTTAGCACATATCATTGGGAGATCCATGAAGAAATCGTTCACTATCATACAAAACACAAAATGTGAAATGAATATACAAGCACACTACTGCCAATTTTGTGTCACAGTCAAATTTACTTGGCAGTTTCACAAACAAATTGACCTTGACATTGATTTTTACCATATATAGAATAATAATCAAGATAACAGGAGACAGACTAACCTGTATTTTGTTGTAATTGACTTCCTGCCAATGTAAGTTTTTTCTTAGTTTTTTTTGTTTAACTTCTCTACAATTTTAACACTACAAGTAAATTTCAGATTTTTGGTAGATCTGTCTTGTCACTTTTCAAGAATTGCTTAAGCCTGCTCGTAGAAAGTTACATAAATCTGCTTTAGAATATGAGACATGTCCTACCTGAAGCAAAAGAAATCCACCTCCTATTGCCGTTGCAGCAATCTTTCCAACTCTCTGAAACAGGTATCCTGCACACCTTTAAAACAAAAAGTCGTACTGAGATATTGTTTAATAATTACATGTCCCCACTATCTCTGACATTTGACCATGAGGTACTTTACAGGACAAGCTTAGCTACAATACTGCAGCTAAAAAGTTAATGCAAAGCTTTCTTTATGCTGTGATGCATGTAATTGTGGCTATTCAAACAGACAACATATCTAGCTGTGCTGCACAATCAGGCTGCTTGTGGTTGTGTTTGTGTGTCCATGTAGACAGTGCTTGTGCTCTTAGTTTTGAAGACAAATGTTTTTTCAACATGGGCTGTTGTAACATGGCATTCATGCCACTGGGAGTTACTCAATAATCACAATTACTTCAACCTTTTGGTCTTTATTAAAAAAATAAATTAACTGCTTTTACGTGTAACAATCTTCATCCAGCCCAGTTTTTATTTTTTATTATAGTTCAAATGCATATGTCACTCTGTTCCTTAAAATACTACAACACACTTTGGACTGTCAAGGAAAAACAATGACAGTACAAATAATACAGGGTATCCGAAGAACTCCAAACAACAGACTCACATACTGTAAACGGACAAATATACAAGAGGTTCACAGAAAAGGAATGGATACCTCTTTGGCTTGTAAATAACACATTAATCTGTCAGGCATTTGCTGTAATTAGAATTTATTCTTGATTGAAAAATTGACAATCAGTCCCCACATTTCAAACATTTAATTCAATTTCGTTTAAAAACAGTCTTAAGAAGTACAATGTTTTTGTAAAAATTTACAACTGCAAAATCACGAATGGCTTTGAGAATTCTCATCAGTCTCCAAATACACCATCAGCTGTCTGAATACGCCACAACATATACATTGTCATCAGTTTCTAGAAGGCTATGTTTTATCCCACTAAGTTCATTAACTGTTTAGAATTAAACTGTATGCCAACAGACCACTATATATTAAACATTTGGGCTCTGAATATATTACTGCATAACCTAGACCTGCTTAAACTGCGTAATGGGACAAGACAACAGCATGTGTGAAAAACCCCAAGCCAAATGTTATACTACTGATAATATTAACACGCTGTGCCAGATGAGAAGATGTGCTTATTCCACATATTGCATTTGGATTTTCAATCCAATATATGCTGTGTGAGTTGCACTTGCTTTGACTTTAAATAAAGTTTATGGATCAGACACTTAAAGTACACTTAAAGTAAACAGGCACTAACTTACAAAATAAATGTTTTCCACAAACACAACTAAATGTTGCTTGTAACAGAGCTCCAAGAGATGTGTCAATATTCACAACTGACACAAACTTAAAAACACTTTATCAAAAAGCATTGTTAAAACAACCAGTTTGCAATAATATAAGAAAAAAGTAAATCAATGTCATTTTAATTCACATAAGTTAAAAATTCACTGTTTCCCTTTGAAACGGTGACTTCTTTAAAACATTATTTAATACTTTTTAATAATAAAAATATTATTAATATTAATCTCATTCACATCCAACATTGAAAAATGCAATTATTAATACATAATTCATGAAGTAAACATAGACTGAATCACATAATAATATAGAATCAACACAAAGAATTTTTTTTTTTTTAAATAAAAATTTAATGGCATAGTTGACCTGAAACTTGACCTTTTTACAAAATACTACTTAAGCAAGTACAACTTGAGTTTGAATGCCTTCCTAAAAGGCAGATTGAAAAGAAGGCAATAAGAGAATGAGGCCAACGTATTAATTCTCAAAATGGTATGGCATATGAGAAACGGACGTGTCAAAGTAAAATTAAATGATCGAAACAACTATAGACTTTGAATGCACGGATAAAGACTAACTTAAATGAAATAAGCAGCTTTTAAATGAGCATACACTTATGAGCAAATGCCAACCTCAACTGTTCATCACCATCAACAACTTGATAATTACACTCTACGCAAGTGATTTACAACTTGTGCTCAATGAGCGCTACCCAGGTGTGCCGTACAGGACTGCCTGTATGAGCAGACAAAGGGAGGAAGCAGCTGGGAAAATATGTCCAAAGTGCTCATCAAGTGCTGTGTCTACGAACGACAACATTCACGCTACTTTTTTTTTGCCAGTGTCTCTGATAGTTCCACCCCTTCGGACAGTTTAGCACATGTATAGATTTAATGCTTTTGTGGCTGGTAGAATCGTGGTGTGCCTTGAGATTTTTTGGGTTTCAAAAAGTACCACCACACAAAAATGGATGGAAAGCCGAGCTCTACCTACACCTTTGCTCCTGGCACGGTAAAAAGTTCCCTGTAGCAGCAATCTCGCTTAAAAACTGACACTGTGCATTACTTGGGTGGTTATGTTGCGTACTTTGTGTAAATTAGCAAAGGTACTGCAAACTGGAATAATGGGAAATTTTATTTCTCTAAATTTTTAAAGGCAGTATATAAATATGTTACAAAATATGTATGTAATTCTTTAGGTTCACAATTAACTTTTTTGTATTATGGTTGTGTAATGTTAAAAAAAAATAATAATAATAATAACATAAAAATGCTGCCCTGACCCAAGCACTGCCTGAGGTGTTTGCCTTGTTGCCGGCCCTGGTTGCGACAATATTTTTCAATGCATTAGACAGGCCACATTAATTGCAAATATTAACGCATTAACTTTCCCAGGCTTAAAAAATATAAAATGTAATTTTAAATGAAGTAGATGCTATCATGTGTACAGAACACAAAAGGTATGCTTCCCTAAGATTCTGGGACAAACATCAGTCAAATATAAACCTGTAATGAAAAAAGTAAAACAAAAAAATGGACGAATGGTTTATAATATGATATGCATTTACAGATGTATTGTAATAGGTACTGCAATGTGTTGTCAAGGTGTACTGTCTCTATCAAGATATGTAATTATGTTTACAAGTATGTTCTTTAAGTACAATCTTTCCAATCACTTAATATGCCTATAAAAGCAAGGAAGACAATCACAGCTGGAAGGAATGATTACAAAGACCTTGGCTTGGATTTCTGCATGGGGTTGTGGGAATGACAGCTGTTAGTAAAAAAAGAATGCACAGTTTAACAATTAAGAGGGAAAATCCCCCTTCTCTTTCAATTTAGTTAAAAAGGCTGTCATTGTTGACAACTGTATCCAATTTTGGTGCAATTTAATAAATAAACACACACTATTTGTGCATGCTTTGACAGTGTGATGTTATGGCCAGTCACCTTTGATATCCAACTGTTTTAACTTGTGGTGTTTTGTAGACAAATTAGGACATTAGACATGATAGTGAGATGACTTGCTTTATAAATAATTGTATGTGTATGTATTAGAAATGGCTAGAGTTGTCCATTAATAAGTTTTTTTACTTGTGTGGTGTATGGCCGGCCGTTTATCCCGGCCAATACCCCCAAACCGCCAGGTGGAGCCCTCCCTGCAGTATGGAGGTCCCCCAAAGACCAGCAGGGCATCGTGGACATTGCACTTTTTATACGCAGCCCTGCTGGATGCCATGGGGGCCACTAGGGAATGCTGCAGGGAGGCACAACGGTTATTTACCCTATGCCCCGGAAGTACGTCCAAGTCACATGGACAAGGGGAATGATATGCTCTCGGGGTGAAGAAAAGGACTTTTTACCTGACCCGGAAGTGATACAAGATCACATGGACTGGGGATTGGGAACACTTCCAGGTCAGGGAATATAAAAGGACTATGAGAGCTCCCAGACGGAGAGCTGAGCTGGGTGGTAGGAGGGCAATGCGTCTGGGAATGGAGGATTGTATTATTGTACTTATTATTGTGCTTGTTTAGGAGTATAGTGGAGGAGAGGGTGCTTTGTGCACTTAGCAATTTAATAAAGTCAACGTTTGGACTTTTACCTGGTGTCTGTAGTCGTAGACAGGGGTTCAAGGGAGCGATAGTGCCCCTTATCTGTCACACTTGGTATGTCCAGTTCAGGGTAACAAGGAGATGTTACCTTTGCAATCATTGAGTGCGAGAAAAGTACAATCTCGGACACATGTACTTGTAAAGGACTAGTTTAACAGTACTCAGATAACCAAACCCGAATCTCTTTGGAATGTGGAAGAACAACAGGTGAATATGGATAAAAAGAAGAAGTTTTGTGATTGGGCACAGATCAGATTTAGCTTTCTACTATTTGTTGTTTTAAATATCAAAGCAACAGGCATTACTCTCCAATCAAATAACTCATATCCAACCACAGCCCAGATGAATGCAGTATGAAAGTATGGAGCCTTATGTGTAATTGGTAGACTGAGATGCCACCTATATTTCCAAGGACTTCACACATTTTGATTCTGCCAACGTGTTCAAGTAGGAACTACACACAATTCTGAAACAGCATAATCTGTTTTTTTTTATGCTACAAATAAATTGCCTGTGTAGCTTGAGGACCTAAAATCATTCAAAGAAAATCACAAAAACATGTGCTGTTATGATGCATTGCTAATCTAATGCTAAATTGAAATGAATAATGATGTATTTATGCTTAAATTAATATGTCACTTCAAATATACTTGATAAAAGCTTTAGCTTTCCATTATTCTGTATGTACTGTATATTTAGCAAAAAGTGTTAATATAACCTATTTATTAAAATTTAAATCTCAGTAGATTACTAATAATTATCTTCACTTTTGTGGTTAGGGTCTGTGTCTATGTGTATATCTATGTGTGTGTATTAATCTTAACATGAGAGTGTAGACCAATCTGGTAATGAACTTGAGTAAATTGAGGGAAATACCACAATAATATAAGTGTATAGCAAAAAAGTATCCGGAGTCAGCAGATATGCACAGCCATAGCTCACCCTGTGGCATCAGTTGAGTCTTGGGACAAACTATGAGGTTGTCTGCATAGCAGTTGTTCTGTAATGATACGCTAATTTAGTTTAACAGTGTAAGCAAGGTATAGCCTTTTGTTTTAAGGTAAAATGCCCCCAAACCATTAACACCTTTGACTCTTTCGCTGGGACTATCATCCATACATTGTTTGCATTACACTATTTCCCAATTTTAAATCTAGTTACTTGAGTAAATGGTTTAACCATTTCAACTCATCAATCTTCTCAAAAACTTTTCCTAGTGAGAGCTGCAACGTTGATTATTCAGGACACCCCTAATCCTGACTTAAAGTAGGAAGTACTTACGTTTATGCTACTAAACTGAAATTGCTGATGAATAAATTTGAGCATGTCTGAGCGTGTTTCATACAGCAATTCACGGAAGTGGTTTATTTATCAATATTTTATAAAAATACATGTGTTTGGGAGATGGTGAGTGTACAATTAAATGACTTAACATATGAAATGTTCTCTTGCATTGGTGTCTATAGAACCCCCTTACACCAGAAACTTTATTTGAATTTTGCATGAATACATGAGATTCAATTTTTTGCTCGACCAGCACAGCACACTACATAGAATAACTAACATATTAAAAAAAATATATAACTTTTTAGTGGAGTATTCCTTTAGGTCCCAAGGGATTCCTTAACTGCAAGCAAAGCAAACTGCTTTTGCTCTAGTCCACTAATGCTTTTTAATTAAACTTCTACCTTAATTAACCATGATTTTTGTTCACAGATTTTACCTTTTTTGATTTAATCAAGAAATTACAGACTGCATTTTTTAAATATAGAAATGGAGTAAGTATTTGTTTGTTAAGAAATTATAAATTAGTATCTGTTTATCTTGATTTATGATTTCTGTTTTCACATGCTGCACTTTTTTTAAAATGTTCTGATTACGTAAGTCATTGCTAATTAATGAACATAAATTGACATTGAAATAGCTTTTCCACTTTAGTCTTTAATTACATATTCAGTTATACCTATGCCAATATTTGCCTATATGCCTATAACTGTCACCATCTGAACAAAATTTAAGTGATAAAACTCCGGAGACAAAGTGAGTTAAAAAGGACAAAAAAAAATGTAAGCTCGTAATACTATGGCAAATTAACTTTATCTTTCTCTTATAAATGAAAATCTCACATAGATGCTCATTTTTAAAAACACAGAATAAGAACAGAAAAAGATCAGCTAACTAAAAGCCACATTAAACAACATTTCCAGTTATCTTCAGTCATACTCTCATTTACATAATCTAGCAAGTCAGAGGCAGTCCCGTAATGTAAAATGCCCAGCTACTCAGTCCAACTAGTACCAGCTCACTCCAACAAAATCAAATAATTTTGACTTGTCTTAATTTGTAGGTGCAAGCGCTGGGTACCTAAGCGCTAACAACCAATGAATGGTCATATGAAAGTGCAACTCAAATAATGCAGTAATTAGGAATAAGGAATACAGGTATTTTGGAACGCAAACTGAATTAAAGCTCATCTGTCTGATGTCTTGTGTTTTATGTACCACAACAGAATAGAAAAGAGAAAAGGAAAAGGGCAAAGATTATGACTTAACATTCAGTACCTGTTAACACTTCGTACAGCACAAACTCTAACAGGCAGCAAGTTATTGTTGGTCACATAAAGGAGCAAGCATTACTGTGCTAGAAGGTTGCCACATAGTTGCTAAATATGACCGGACCAGCAATTTACAGTATAAACTGACATGGTCCAACAACAGGATCAGCAATAGCAGGTGGTAAGTCTTATATACTAACAACCACAAGTAATGTGACATCAGCTTAAACAATGATACTGTATTGTTTAAAACTAAGAAGGACTAATTGTCAAACTAGTTGGAGCAAAGCCCCAGGACTTAACTTGAGAATTTCAGGTTTGAATAATCAATCATCAATAAAGTGATCTGTGCTGTCTATCCTCTAGAAATCTGCATATCACTCTTAGCATGGTTTGTAGAGAACATCATGTAAAAATTGATTCAGACTTCATTATTTTGAGCAGCTTAAGTGATATACATACCAGCCAGTTACTCCACCCATCATTATCTGTGTTGTAACCGAGTACTTCTCTGCTATAGGTCCAGAGTTGTTCCCAAAAACACGGCTCCACCACTGATGCCTTCTTGCATAATCAGTGATATCTACAACTTCATAAGAGTCTTCATCACTATCCTGTTCTTTATGTTGGGGGAAAAAAAGACAATTTTTAACTTATTAGAAAACTACTAGAAGAAAAACATATTGAAAATTCAGTAATTGAATCATTATAAATAAACAAAATTTAAAAAAAGAGAATCTTTTGTTGATTAGCAATTTTAAACTAGCCCTGTATCAGTGAACATGGGTGTGCTTGTGGGAAACATCCCTGCAGTAGTGCTGAATCCTCTGACACCCAATGACCTGAAAACTTACTTTATGTTGTTTCTAGAAAATGCATGGATGCTAGTTTAGAAATATTCATAATAAGAGTACACTTAAAAAAAAAGTTGATTCATAACTACTAAACAAGGAAATAGAAAATACAAAAAAGGGCTATATCAATATAACATCTCAAAAAAAATGTGCTTACTTACTCATCCTTTCATGTTTTACTTAACATTGGCTTTAATCATTGCTAAAATAAAGCTCCTTTATTTAATATGTATGTAGCTAACTGAAAGTTAAACAGTGTGGGGTACAGCCCAGACACAGACATGAAGACATGATGGTTTCACCACACACACGTTTATTTACAATAATATTATTTACATATAAGTGCATCAACCCAGGGCCACAGCACCAATCACCCCTTAAGTCCAGGCCTTCTCACTATGCCTGCCTGCCTGCCTGCCTGCCTGCCTGCCTGCTGCCTCTCCTCTCCTCTCCTCTCCTCTCCTCTCCTCCCCGACTCCAGCCATCAAATGAAGTGAGGCGGCCCCTTTTATATCCACCTGGATGTGCTCCAGGTGTCTTCCAGTGACCTTCCGCCGACACGCCCTTGTGTGGCGGAAGCACCAGCTGTGTACCCGGAAGCAGTCCGGGTGTCCCTATTCCTCTTCCCCCCAGCACTTCCGGGTGTGGTGGAAGTACTGAGGTCCAGGGTTTCGAAGGCAGCGGAGTGCCCCCTGGCACCTGCAGGGTTGAGCTTCCAAGCTCCCTACCCGTGGTCCCCAAAGCAACCAGGGCGGTTGCCCCCACATGGTCTGGGGAAGGCACAAGCCCTCCTCCGGTCCTCCTGGGCGTCCCAGCCGAGTCGCCTCCCCAGCCGTCTCTGACAATAGCTAATTCTTGTTTCACACTACATAAAGCTTAAGCAAGGATAGAGGGTTGATCAGAGTTTTTTAGCAGGGAGAATCAAATCTAAAGATATCTCGGTGACTTGAGAAGTATAGAATGAACAAAAACACTTCTACCAAATATGTTATAGAGAAGCTCAATAAATAAATGACATTTTTATACTGTGACAAACAACTAACCCCTCTCAAATATACATAAGAATGAGTAATAAGAAAGAAAAATAACAGAGAAAGAAACTGAACAGGAAAGAAAAACTTCTAATTGGGCAGTCATATTCGTATTGTAGTTGGTATAATGGAGCCCCAATAGAATCTCTTCATAGATTTCTGCTGAACAAGTTGTTGGCTGAAAGTTCTCAGTGTTAGTGTGTCAGGGTAAAGATGTGCAGAATTGTGCATAATGGCACTCAGTTTTGCATTCATTCTATCTCTTGCCACTAGCTTCAGGGTGTCCAGCGTGCATCCCATAACTGAGCCTGCCCATTTAATTACCTTGCTGATTCGGTGGGCCCCTCTTGATGTGATGTTGCCAGCTCAGCATATTACAGCATTGAAAAATCACACTGGCCATCATGGAGATGTAGAATATGTGAAGGATGTCACTACCCACATTGAAGGAGTGCAGTTTCACAAGAAAATTCAAGCCTGCTCTACCCTTTCATATATTGTTCCTTTCTTTTAAAAAGTCAATCAAGCCTTTCATTGATGTGGTGGACCCCCAAGTACTTTCACTCCCTAAATAGTAAGTAGTAGCCAGGCAAAGAGGCTGTTTGGTGCAGTGAAAGTCAACAACCAGGTCCTTGGTTTTCTTGATGTTATGTTCCTGGCAATTCTTTCTGCACCAACAGGCAAAGTTCTGTAGTCATTCGGGGAAGTTGCACCGGTCTTCTTCGGAATTGGCACAATGCAGGTTGTCTTCCACAGCTCGGCACTTTTTGCACCCTTATATTGCTACCCTGATTATAGACTGCACAAGTTAAAGCGCTCATATTTTATTACATGTGAACTCCCAGGCAAGAATAAAAAGCGTCAATACTTGTATCAATTCGCAACTTGACAATGCAAATTTGGAAATGGATTCAGCACTGTCCATTACTAGTGCAGCGTGTTTATTTCTGTCAAGTATGCAGCTTTTATTGACAGCATAAATGCTTGATGTCATCTGATCGATCAAAACGCTTTCGTAGCTGTCTTTAACGATGACAGGGCAAACAGAGGACAAATCATATATTTGTTTGTAATCTATTACCTTCTCTACGTTCACAGTCTGGGATACTGTGCATTTGCTATTAGACTGCACGTTTAATATACTGGTTTACATAGCTGCAAGTCCCTCTGCGGTCATGAAACAAGACAAAAATCAATGTTGACACAAATACATATTGTAGCTATAATGTACGCGATGGTAATTTGCTAACAACAGTTAATAATTGTTTATTGTGCAACGTTATTAAAAAAAGTAATCCAAGTGACGTAGAAATTGTTTTCATGTAATATGTACTTGGGCCGGAAGGAAAAAATAAAAAAATGTAACCAGTAAAAAAGTAAACACTTTTATGTTAACTAACCAGTCAGCGAATTTGCTTTTGCAGGATGCATAGTATTAACCGCCGGACGACTGTCATTCCACACGTAAATAAAACAGAAATCACATCCTACCTCCTCTGTGCGCCGCCATTTTCCCATCAATTGAGTGCCGGTGACAATAAGCGACGGTTTTAAAGCTTGTATCCCTGCAGGTGACAGGCGAGTAGCGCGGGCATACACGGATGTGACGTCACAACAAACACATAGGGGCGGTCCGCGTTGGCTGATGAATTTCATAACGCGCAGAATACGAGAGTGGCTGTCAGAAGGAGGTGTTATCAGAATGGCGCATGGTAGATCGACCGCTATTGTAGGTTACGAAGAGCCATCGTCATACATTTACATGTGATAGAAACCAATTGGAAAAATGATAGCGTCACGAGAGAGGAGAAAAACACGAGTGAGGGCGCTGGACGGTCCCCTGTAATTAAATCGTCCGAAGCCTTGCAGGAACGACAACACAGAGGCAATGAAAAACAGATTACATACAAATCACTACATTCTCAGGCATTTTTGACAGATAGAACTTTGCTGAGTTGTATTTTAATCATCTCTATTTCACACACACATTCATACGGTGAAAAAAATAAAGAAGATTCATAGACTGCATATACAGTATGTATGTAGAACCGAAAGAGAGTGCCATCGAGATATCGGGACAATGAAGTCACAATTGCTATTCCAACTGTATAAGATTTATAAGAGAATAAAGCATTATATATATATATATATATATATATATATATATATATATATATATATGTGTGTGTGTGTGTGTGTGTGTGTGTGTGTGTGTGTGTGTGTGTGTTTGTATGCTTTACATTGTAGGCTTGCATCTGTTTTTGATAGTTGCTTTTCAGTTCATTCGTGATTGTTCACTTGTTTCCTATTGTACTGATTCTGTACATAGATAAAGGAGCTTGGAACTTCAGTTTTTTTGTTTGGCCTTTGCCAAAAGCAGTAGACTAGAGTGAAGACTAGAGTACTGTCAGTAGTAAAAAAGCAAACATGGAGAATTCAGAACCATCATCGCAATAAAATCAATAAGTTCTCTTGCCATGATAAAGATGAGAACTGCTTAGACAAAAATCAGGTAGTTATCAGTTTATGATGGAAAAAATATAACAAAGTAACCAAAAAAAATAAAATTCTGAAATAACAGTTGCTGCAGTCACAGATGTTTTAGTAATATGTACTGTATCATGAAGAAATCATAATGCACATTTCACAAAAGAAATTCACAGCATAGTTATAAAAGTACAAACATTAAAAGCAAAAACAAATGGGACACAGTAGTGTTCTGGAAATAAGTGTGATAAACAGGTGAAATAAACTGCTACCCAAGTAATGCCGTTCTCAATGCACACCACTTCATCCGAAAAGCATGGTGGCAGTGATATCATGGCATCCTGTGGACCTAGCTCATTCATCCTTTTTAATAATAATTCTTTGCATTTATATAGCTCTTTTCTCACAGTTCTCAGCAATTGCAGGTTAACGGCCTTGCTCAAGGGCCCAACAGAGCAGAGTCCTTATTGGCATTCACGGGATTTGAACCGGCAACCTTCCGATTAAAAGTGCAGATCCCTAGCCTCAGAGCCACCACTCCACCTTTGGTGATTTAACTACAGTTATGAAGGCAGCAGCAGAATGATTTATGAAGAGTACAAAAACATGTGGTCAGCCTTTGATGAAGAATACACCTCCAGACGTATTGGGCAGCACTTCATTATACAACAAGAAAATAAGGCAAAACACACTGCATCTCACACAGGGAGTACATTGGAGAAAAAGTGCCAAGTACCACATTAGTCTAGTCAATACCTTGATTGTAATCCTATTAAACATGAAATGAAGACGGAAGTGATAAAGCACAACGACATGTACCAAAATAAAATAGCTAAAAAAAATGGTATTCCAAACCATCTTAGAAGAACAAACTCTAAGGTTTAGTGATATCATTCAGTCACATGTTTGAGTTTGTCCAATTATTGCATGCCCAAGATTTCTGTCCAAATGCTAACTTTTACTTAATATTAATTGAATTAATTTTATTTGTCTCATTTTAAATGAGTGATGGAACGCAAAATGTGTTGTTGTAATATGTTAAAGCGTACATCTTTTTCTCAAATTCCAATTGATTGTACTTAAAACAGAAACAACAGTGATTTAATTGTTCCCTAACTAAACTAAAAAGTGAAGGTGTGGCAAATGTGACAAATTAATCTTCAGATCATCAAATTCTACATCATGGCAAGAGCGAGAACAGAAGCATAGCAACAAGGTACAATGTGGTCACCCTGTGTTCTCCCAAGCAGACTGGAGAAGCACAAGGAAACAGGCAAGGTTGAGGGATTGAAACACAATAACTGTCATGTCTAAGCCAGAGTTCCTTCCCTGTCTGGGGTTCAAATTCATATTTTATGTCTCTTCATTCATTTTTGATTCTTGATTTATGTTGATTATGTTACTATTACGTTTTGTGATTATGTGAATTATTCTTTGTTTATAATGTTGTTTATGTATGCAAGTTGCCTGTGTTATATTCCATGTGTTTTGTGGGTGGTCCAAGAGGCACGGCAACCTGTTAGTCACCACCAGGAATTGCTCTCTTACCAAACAATTAGGAGGGTCTTCCACAATTCTCGTGATTCATTTTGAACGTGCTTTGGAGTGCTATGTTTTTTTGTGAATTCTGTTAATTATTGGATTCTAACATTTCTACTTTCTGAATTTTTTTATCTTGATTTTGGAATCTGTTTCAATACTTGTTTGATTTTTATGTCCTTCACCTTTCAGACAATTCCGTTTTGCCTTTGTGCTCCATGGAGCTCCAAGAAGAATGAAGCTTTTCTTTTAATGAAGATTCAGTGCTTACCATTATTATGCCATTAGCCGGGGTTTTATGGTGATAATCCCCCTCTAGTGGACATCACTGGAAGTGCTTTATAACACTTTAATGTCTCTTAGTCCATGATAGACTGGCAATGAAATCTGATCACAGCAGATGAGAAATATATCAAACTGAAGTCCCTTTGAAGTCAGAAGACTTCCAGTTACTGCTATTAGCTCCAACTCACGGAACCCACTGGTGTACTGCTTTAACACTGGGAGTACTTTAATGAGTAAAGACCAGAAGATAAAATGAGCAGTCAGAAGTCGAGCCAAGGTTCGTTAACAAAAAGGCAATCTAATCTTTCACCAAGGCAAACAAAACAAAACCCAAAAATATGAGTTGAAAATTGTGTAGCCTTAAGTCTTTTTTTGGCAGAGAACACTAAACAAATATGCTCACAAACTTTTTAGATTCTGTTTGTAATATTGGATGACCTGCAAGTGTTCTATACCTTTAAACCACTGACCTTTATGATAACACTCACCTCGAACCATCAGAACATAGCAACAATGTGGTGCCAAGACAACATTGTGGTACCCATATAAATAAAAACATAACATAAAACAAAATAAAAATGGTGTTGTGGGAAGATGTAAAAACATTTTAACTTCTTTACATACAGTGCATTTTTTGCAAAAATGATTGTCATAATTAAACACTACACAGTTCAGAATACTACAATGCTAAAGAAAATGCCCAGAAAACACAAGAGAGACTGAGAAAAGATTCAAAAACAAAAAAGCATCATAACAACTGGGCCCCAAGTATGTAGTCTTGTATAGTCCAGAGAAGTCTTGTTAGAAATGGTCTTCACAAAAGAGTTGCTGTCCACAATGAATTTCTCCAAAGTGGAAACAATGCCTAGAGACTCACTTCCACAAAAAATGCAAAGACAGGGGTACAGACTTGTGGCTAGAGATGGGCTGATGAGTCAAAAAGGAAGCAGTTTGTCAGCAGAAAAGCTTGGGAGCACTAAATGGATGCATTTTTGCAGCCAATAGTGAAGCACAGCAAAGGTTGTCTGCAGGTTTGGGGCTCATCAAAGCAAAAATGTACAAGGAGATTCAAATGTATCATGCAATACCATCAAGGAGGTGTCTGATTGCTCCCTGTTTCTGTCTTCAGCTGAACAATGACCCCAAACTCAAGGCCAAGGACATAAATAACTATGTTGAGCAAAAAGAACAACAATTAGTTCTGCAGTTGATGGCCTCCACAGAGCCCTGGTTTCAATATCATCAAAGCTGTCAGGTTATTATTGTTGCTTTGACAAAGTTTAATGAAAGTCTTTCTTGCATGTGTGCTAGTCAACATACAACATGTCACTTCTCTGTAGCTCAACTATTAGTGAGTAAGATTACCTTACTGGCAATCCTCTGTCTTTCTTAACTTAAATAGCTAACTTACTACCAAACATCTGTCTTCCATACAAATTTGACTAAGGTGGGTTGAGACAGATTTCAGGAAAGAGGAACCAAAAGTTGAGACAGGCAAAATACAGGGCTGAGTTTGTCACCACATGACAATAAGTCTAAGCTAATTCATAATTAAAACATTTAAAGAATGGAAAAGAAACCAGGAATGCCAAACTAAACAGCGCACTACAAAAGTTTTTTTTTTTTTCAGAATTTATCCACAATCTCACAGAACCAGGAAATTCACTGTGCCAATTTTTGTACCGTTTTGGTAATGATCTCACACTGTGCACTCCCAGGTGTCATAGCATGGCAACACTGAAGCAAGAAAGCAACAAACATGGCACCAGGAAAAAACACAAAAATAATTCAACAACTTTAGTTTTGTGAGTCAAAACTAAATTTAAATTAACAGCATTCAAAATCCTAAATCAGTGGAAACAAAAATGCAAAAAAATACAAAAACGAGTCAGGAAATATTACAAATCCATATCACTTAGCTGAACATCTCGGAACACATTTGTCATATAATTGTCATTGTTATTTGTTAAATTACTTGTAGTGTGGTAGGTAGGAGTCTGATGATTAATTAGGGATACTGAAACCAGCAAAACAGTTTAAGTTTGCAGAGGAACTTTGGCACGTTCTCCAAGATGTTTGGAGACAATGGTGGATCTAAGAGGACTGATGCAGTTTTAAAGGCAAATTGTGGTGTTAGGCATGTGAGATTAGTATGTGTCTAACGGGAACAAATTGCTCAAATATTACATTGAATAATTTCCGTTTGCCCTAGTGTAGAGAAGGTCTATCCAAAGGACCACTGATGCCATTTTTGCCAGGTGCCACAATCAACCCACCTCTTCCACTTCTGCTCTGCTATTTACATACGCCACTTATTTTCTTTGCAAAATCATATCTTCAACGGGACATTAAACGGTGATGCCAGTGGCTCCCCAAACCTTTATCTTGTCTTGTTGTTTCCTTTTACAGTGGTTGCACCGGATATTGAGTTGATTTAGTTTTGAACTGAAATTTTTCATTTAAAAAAAAAACAAAAAACATCTTCACAGATTTTTTACATGTTGCCTAGGACTTTTGCTCAGTACTATATATGTTCTTTTTTCTTTTTCCCCAGTCAGATGAATGCAAAAGCGTATTTCTACACATATGTAGCCTCTGCTACCTGTTTCGTAAAAGTTATTTGAATTTGTTTGCATTTGCTTCTCTGTCATAAAGAAGATGCTTTGAGTTTTGTCTGAATGGTCTCTTTTATTTGTTTTGTAAACCAGAGTTTATCATTAGAATAAGATTTAATTATCTTCGTCTCTACTGACATTTCTTCACAAAAACGAATATAGTCTGTAACAGCTGTTTTAGATTCATCCATTGAGTGGTTGTTATTAAATAACTGCCTATCAGTTGAAGATAACCCATATCTCAACCATTCTATAACCTCATCTGACCAAACCCATACTTGTTTTTCTTGTACTTTTTCTCGTTTCTGTTTCAATTTGTAAGTAGGAAGCAAATTCACGGGCTGGTGGTCAGATGTATAAACAGGGGCCTTCAGTTTCGATTGAGAAGCTCCTTTAACATTTCCACAGCACAAATCCAGCATTCTGTCTCCTCTTGTCTTATACATTACATATTGTTCATATATAGATAACACAGATGAATTCTGGGAGCATCAGGGGAGTCATTTTCTAGTTCCTCTAGTTTGTAATTTTTTTTTGCATTTTTTGAGAATTGACTAATGGCTAATGACTGATTTAAATTTCCAAATATGATTTTTTTGGAATTTATTTATTCACCTCCATATCTGTCAGAAGAAATTAATTGAACAGGTCAGTCATTGTAATTTATATGTCCTCCAACTGTAAAAAGATACCTTTTATTTTTTTAACATTTCTTGATCTTGTAAGGTAAGATAAAGTATCAGCCAAATGTACAATAATAAATGATTATTATATTAGATGATTATCCCATATTATGCAGTATGCTTATAAGCCTTCTTTACTCTTACATTCTGTGCATTTTACATGCATGTTATAAGTGAGCAAAGCAGATACATTTGAAGAGTCTGAATAGACAGTACAACAAAAAAAGGGCAAAGCCTGCACTTGAATGTTGGAGTGAGAACTGCCTTAGTCAGAAGCCTTGTTTCTGTTACACTATACACAAAAATAAAGTAGATTATAAAACAGATTAGATTCATACCTAGTGGCATGGATTGTGGACTATCTTACAGACAGACCTCAATATGTGCATCTTGGGAACTGCAGGTCTGACATTGTGGTCAGCAACATAAGATCACTGCAGGCGACTGTACTTTCTCTGGTCCTGTTCAGCCTATATACATTGGACTTCTAATACAACTCGGAGTCCAACCACGTACAAAAGTTCGCTGACGACACTGCTATCATGGACTACATCAGGATTGGGCAGGAGGAGGAGTATAGGAACCTAATCAAGGAATTTGTTAAATGGTGCAACTCAAATCACCTACACTTGAACACCAGCAAAACCAAGGAGCTGGTGGTGGATTTTAGGAGGCCCAGGCCCCTCATGGACCCCGTGATTATCAAAGGTGACTGTGTGCAGAGGATGCAGACCTATAAATACCTGGGAGTGCAGCTGGATGATTAACTGGACTGGACTGCCAATACTGATGCTCTGTGCAAGAAAGGACAGAGCCGACTATACTTCCTTAGAAGGCTGGCATCCTTCAACATCTGCAATAAGATGCTGCAGATGTTCTACCAGACGGTTGTGGCAAGCACCATCTTCTACGCGGTGGTGTGCGGGGGAGGCAGCATAAAGAATAAGGACGCCTCACGTCTGGAAAAACTGGTGAGGATGGCAGGCTCTATTGTAGACACGGAGCTGGACAGGTTGACATCCGTGGCAGAGCGATGGGCGCTGAGCAGGCTCCTGTCAATCATGAAGAATCCACTGCATCCACTGAACAGTGTCATTTCCAGGCAGAGGAGGAGCTTCAGTGACAGACTGAGGAGATTGTTCCTCCCCCACACTATGCGACTCTTCAATTCCACCCGAGAGGAGGGGGGTTAATCGTTAACATTATTGTTATTGTCTGCTATACCTGCATTGTTATCACTCTTTAATTTATTGTTTTTTATCAGTATGCTGCTGCTGGAGTATGTGAATTTCCCCTTGGGATTAATAAAGTATCTATCTATCTATCTATCTATCTATCTATCTATCTATCTATCTATCTATCTTTCTAAATGTTTCAGTGATGCTACAGAGACTATCAACAATTATTACTTTTTTATTTAGTAAAGGTAAACTGCAATGGGTAAGGTATTCACAGAGAAGAAAATCAAGATTCAAACAGGTGGTTTTTCTGAAGTTTTGATTTTTTTTTATGCATGCATAAATAAAATCTTTTGAAAGCAATTTGGGCTTGCATGTTTCCCCAGGTACGTCTGTATGGAACTGAGATTGTGACTACTGCTTTAGTAAATGATTCATAAGCTATTAACGTTCCTACAAGATGACATTGTAGTATTCAGTACATTCCCAAGGAGTCTTAAGTTCTAATTCATGTTTCCGCCATGCTTCATTTTAGTTACAGTACCAGTGTGATTCTTCATTATAGTAGTACAGTGATCCATTGCTATATCGCGCTTCGACTTTCGCGGCTTCACTCCATCGCGGATTTTAAATGTAAGCATATCTAAATATACTGCTCAAAAGAATTAAAGGAACACTTTTTAATCAGAGTATAGCATAAAGTCAATGAAACTTATGGGATATTAATCTGGTCAGTTAAGTAGCAGAGGGGGTTGTTAATCAGTTTCAGCTGCTGTGGTGTTAATGAAATTAACAACAGATGCACTAGAGGGGCAACAATGAGATGACTCCCAAAACAGGAATGGTTTAACAGGTGGAGGCCACTGACATTTTTCCCTCCTCATCTTTTCTGACTGTTTCTTCACTAGTTTTGCATTTGGCTACAGTCAGTGTCACTACTGGTAGGATGAGGCGATACCTGGACCCTACAGAGGTTGCACAGGTAGTCCAACTTCTCCAGGATGGCACATCAATACGTGTCATTGCCAGAAGGTTTGCTGTGTCTCCCTGCACAGTCTCAAGGGCATGAAGGAGATTCTAGGAGACAAGCAGTTACTCTAGGAGAGCTGGAGAGGGCCATAGAAGGTCCATAACCCATCAGCAGGATCAGTATCTGCTCCTTTGGGCAAGGAGGAACAGGATGAGCACTGCCAGAGCCCTACAAAATGACCTCCAGCAGGCCACTGGTGTGAATGTCTCTGACCAAACAACCAGAAAGACTTCATGAGGGTGACCCAAGGGCCCCATGTCCTCTAATGGGCCCTGAGCTCACTGCCCAGCAGCATGCAGCTCGATTGGCATTCGCCATAGAATACCAGAATTGGCAGATGCACCACTGGTGCCCTGTGCTTTACAGATGAGAGCAGGTTCACCCTGAGCACGTGACAGAAGTGAAAGGGTCTGGAGAAGCCATGGAGAACATTATGCTGCCTGTAACCTCATTCAGCATGAGCAGTTTGGTGGTGGGTTAATGATTGTCTGGGGAGGCATATCCATGGAGGATCACACAGACCGCTACAGGCTTGACAAAGGCACCTTGGCTGCCATTAGGTATCAGGGTATCAGGATGAAATCCTTGAACCCATTGTCAGACCCTATGCTGGTACAGTGGCTCCTGGTGCACGACAATTCCTGGCCTCATGTGGTGAGAGTATGCAGGCAGTTCCTGGAGGATGAAGGAATTGATACCATTGACTGGCCACCTCACTTTCCTGACCTAAATCCAATAGAACACCTCTGGGACATTATGTTTTGGTCCATCCAATGCCACCAGGTTGCACCTCAGACTGTCCAGGAGCTCAGTGATGCCCTGGTCCAGATTTGGAAGGAGATCCCCCACAACACCATCTGTCATCTCATTAGAAGCATGCACCGATGTTGTCAGGCATGTATACAAGAACACAGGGCCATACAAAGTGCTGCGTACAATTTTGAGTTGCTGCAATAAAATTTTGGCAAAATGGACTAGCCTGCCACATAATTTTTTCACTCTGATTTTTGGGCCGTCTTTGAATTCAGGGCTCTGTAGGTTGATCATTTTCATTTCCATCAAACGATGTGGCATCCTTTCGTTCCTAACACATTACCCAGTCTATATCAGTATAGATATCCAGGAGGATTTCTTTTTCCCATTGAGATCTGATGTGTTTTCAAAGTGTTCCTTTAATTTTTTTGAGCAGTTTATATATCACGGATTTTTCGCTGGTTCGTGGATTTCTGCGGACAATGTGCCTTTTAATTTATGGTACATGCTTCCTCAGTTTGTTTGCCCAGTTGATTTCATACAAGGGACGCTATTGGCGGATGGCTTAGAAGCTACCCAATCAGAGCATGTATTACATATTAACTAAAACTCCTCAATGATATACGATGTGCTTCCCGCGCGGTGCTTGATTGTTTGCTTTTCTCTGTCTCTCTCACTCTCTCTGCCTGACGGAGGGGGTGTGAGCAGAGAGGCTGTTTGCACAGAGGCTGTTTGCCTAGACTGGATACGGACGCTCCTCTACAAAATGCCGCTTTATCGCGGTGCTTCGGCATACTTAAAAGCCCAAAAGCACGTATTGATTTTTTGATTATTTGCTTTTCTCTCGTGCTCTCTCTCTCTAACATTCTCTGCCCCTGACGTTTATTTCACTGAAGAGGAAGATATGTTTGCATTCTTTTAATTGTGAGAAAGAGCTGTCATCTCTGTCTTGTAATGGAGCACAGTTTAAACGTTTGACTAAAGGGTGTTATTTCATGTCTAGAGGGCTCTAATAATGTTAACAGTGTTGCACAACAGAGTTTATAAGGGCTTAAAATATATAAAAATAACCATACAAACAAATGGTTTCTACTTCGCGGATTTTAATATATTGCGGGGGGTTCTGGAACGCAACCCCCGTGATCGAGGAGGGATTACTGTATTAGTAAAACGGCCATTTTCAAAGTTTAGTAAGGTTAGTCAGTTGGGTCCAAATGTTTTTCCTTCACATCCTTCAGTCCTTTGAATCCTTTGGGGTAAGACACATTTATTTCATTTTCTCCACTGTGTATGGACATAAAATAAAGGGTTATTTCCTAAAGTTTTTAATTTTGTGAGCAATCACTTCATTTAAACTGTCTTCCATTCCAGGGATGTTTTTCTGCCTTGTTTCCTGGAGAGTCCCCTAAGACCCCGAATCAATACTTGTGGTTGTGGATAGTAGTTCTTCAGAGTCTATCAGGGCTTCCTCACAAGTACTGAGTGCTTTTCACAGTACCTTGTAGTCACGACCTGTATCACCTCACTAATATTTTCTCTAAGTATATTACACCAATTAGCTATTTGAGATCATTTGAGCTCACTATAGAAAGTATTATATTCACTGAACATTGATTGACTAATACAATGTGTGTCACTAAATACAGCAATCTATTTCTGTTGTTATTCTCCTCACTTTTTGATCACTGCTGCTTGTTCTTCAAACTTGCCGCAATAAGATGGCATACATTCTGAAAATTAAATCTGTCTGCCAACCTGACTCTAGGACTCACTGATTCAACAAGGCATCTCTTCAGTTTTGCATGTGCTGGTCTCTTAAGTAGCAATCAATCTGATACATCAGGATATATTTTCTCATTTATCAGAGGAAATTGTTAAAAGTGTAAATGTAAATTAGGGGTGAAAATAAGTAATGATGAGTTAAATCTGTCAGGCATGCATCTCTCTGAGCTGTACAGTTTAATGTGCAACTTTCAAATGATTTGTTATTAAAGATATACAGTACAGAATTATTTAAGGGAGAAACAAATAGTTGGGAAGCGCACAGCCAGTTTAAGTTTGGAAAGACTTAAAAAGGAAAAAACAATGTCCAGGAATGGCCCCTTCAGAGGCCAGACCTAATCCTTGCACAAAGAGAGCTCTGCCCATGAGAGCACTTCATAATTTGACTGAGCTTGAACCCTTCTGAAAAGAAAAAATGGGATAAGGTTGAAAACTCCATTCACCAGAGGTCTGCTGCAATTAAAACTTTGCTTAGTTAAAGGGTGTGCACACTTAACAACAACAAGGCATTGGAAGTTTTTTGTTATTTTTTAATGATTATTCCTGAAAATGAGCCATGTGTTTTTTTAGTTAGATATTGTTGGTTAGAAGGTCTTTTTAAAGGTGAAAAAGGTCAGACGTGATTTGTCGTGATTTTAAATACAAGCTGAAATTTCAATAAGAGTGTGCAGACGTTTGATATTCACAGTATAAAGTACTGAACATGGGCTGTCCATTTGAACAACTGAAATGCTGTATTTTTGTGTGCTGCTTTTGTAATCTGTTGTATGCTCATTTTTTATGATTCTGATATTATTTTATATTTGACCTATATTTGAATGCTTGATTGGCAGCACAATGGTCCAGTGGTTGGCACAGCTCTCAAAGACTGCATTCAAACCCTAACCCTGATTTTGTAGAGTTTACACATTTACCAAAAGTCTCTGTATTTTTTGTTTTTTTTTTCCCCAGTTTTCCACCTACATTTCGAAAACAGTAGGTTAGGTTAAGTAGCAACTGAGTCCAAACTAGAAGGAGTGTGGTTGTGTGCACGAGTGTGCTCTGTGATTAACTGGAGTCTTGCTTCTTTTTGTCTTTCTGGTGTATACTTTGGCTTACTGCAATGCAAAAACTGGGTTAAGCAGGCCAAGAAAATGAGCATATAGATGATGTGTGGCTTAGTGGCAAATGCATTAAAGGAATACTCCTCAGAAAAACATGACATTTTTTTTTACTCTGTTACTTTTGCAGTTTTTCTTATAGAAAATGCGAGAACAAATTTTAATTGTTTGTTTTTATGGAGAATGGACATAACAAGGTTCCTGACATAACAGATTTCTATAGGGAAGAGCATCCATCCATTACCCAACCCGATATATCCTAACTACAGGGTCACGGGGAGTCAATCCCAGCCAACACAGGGCGCAAGGCAGGAAACAAACCCCAGGTGGGGCACCAGCCCACCGCAGGGCATGCACACACACACACCAAGCACACACTAGGGACAATTTAGGATCGCCAATGCACCTAACCTGCATGTCGCTGGGAGGAAACTGGAGCACCCGGAGGAAACCCACGCAGAGAACATGGAAACTCCACGCAGGGTGGACCCGGGAAGTGAACTTGGGTCTCCTAACTGTGAGGCAGCAGAGCTACCCACTGCACCACCGTGTCACCTTAGGGAAGAACACTAAACAAATTTTCTCATGAAAAAAATGACAGTTTAATCAGGGTGTTTGATTCATATGCCAAATATCTAGTCACAAACACATGTATTTTGGCTAAGTATTGTTATATAATCCATTTCTAAAGACCTGATTCCACCCTTTTTCATTGGTCAGGTAATGCACAGTAATGGCTCATTCACTGGCTATAATGCTGGTTCGCCACATCAGCATTGCAGAGAGGTGAATAACTAGCAAAGAAAGAGAGGGAAAACATTGTAATGTGGAAAGTATGCCTTATATGTGTGCATATCTGAGATGTTTCAACAAGGAGAAGGCCAATTCAACTGAGCAATTTTACAAAATGCTGGGAAAAAAATCCAGAAATATTGCATTGCAGCATAATGAGCAACAAATGAGGGTACAGGCAGGCAGGTCTTCAATTTAAAAGTGCAATCCTGGTTGAACGTGCTCCCCAGCCATTCATGACAGGACTTTCATTAAGTGGTTTATTTTAACAAACATTTGTGCTTTTGTGTCTAGCTTTTGGATTGTGTGAAACAAGGGCACTGAGATTTCTTTTTAAAGGACAATTTGCTTTTGTGTATTGTTTGTGCAGTGCTGGTCTCCATTGAAGCCTGTTGTGTCAAAAACTTTGTTATTCCCATTCTTCATAAATGCATGATATTAAGAAAAACATAAAAACACATGATTACAATTTTATTCTCAGCCATTACTAGAAACAACACAAGTCAAGTAACAGATTAAAAAAATTATAATTTTTGGGTGGAGTAATCCTTTAAGCGTTAAAGTACATAATTATTCAAAAAAAATTGAACACTTTCAAAAAAATACTGTTTATTAACTTTTTATTACATAAATATTTAGTATGCACAAATTTTTTTTCCAAATTTTGGAGCTTGAGGAAATGAAGAAACACATCATGGCTGCTATATCAACCATCAACAGTGATAGGCTACAAAGGGTCTGGGATGAATTAAACTACGGGATTGACAGTAGTTAAGTAGTTAAACCCCTTCTTAAGAAACATAATCTTGACCCCTCGGCTCTTGAAAATTTAGACCCATCTCTAACCTGCCTTTCTTAAGTAAAGTTCTGGAGAAGGCAGCCATTATGCAGTTAAATGACCACCTCAATAAACATGCTATTCTTGATAAATTTCAGTCGGGTTTTAGAGCAAATCACAGCACAGAAACTGCACTCGTTAAAGTAGTAAATGACTTGCGAGTGAATGCAGACAGAGGCCATTTATCTGTTCTCATCCTCTTAGATCTGAGTGCTGCATTTGACACCATTGATCATAATATTCTTAGAAATCGCCTTAGTCAATGGGTGGGCCTCTCTGGCAGTGTCTTAAATTGGTTTGAATCCTACCTGACAGGGAGAAAATTCTTTGTTAGTTGTGGGAATTTCAACTCGAAGACACATGTTATCCAATATGGTGTTCCACTAGGCTCTATCCTGGGTCCGCTGTTATTCTCAATCTACATGCTTCCGTTAGGTCAGATTATCTCAGGGCACAACGTGAGCTACCACAGCTATGCTGATGACACACAGCTGTACTTATCAATAGCACCTGATGACCTCGATTCTCTTGATTCATTAACAGAATGTCTGACTTGTATCTCAGAATGGATGAATAGTAACTTTCTCAAGTTAAATAAAGAGAAAACTGAAATCTTAGTGATTAGCAATAATGGATACAATGAGGCTATTAGAAATAAACTGGATACATTAGGATTAAAAGTCAAGACGGAGGTAAAAAGCTTAGGGGTAATTGTTGACTGTAATCTGAATTTTAAATCGCATATTAATCAGATCACTAGGACAGCATTTTTTCACTTAAGAAACATAGCTAAAGTTAGACCTCTTATATCACTGAAAGATGCTGAGAAATTAGTTCATGTGTTTGTTTTCAGTCGACTAGATTACTGTAATGCACTCCTCTCAGGACTACCCAAAAAAGATATAAATCGTGCAGAATGCAGCTGCTAGAATCCTAACTAGGAAAAGAAAATCCGAACACATTTCTCCAGTTTTAATGTCACTACACTGGTTGCCTGTGTCATTCAGGATTGACTTTAAAATTCTGCTTATGGTTTATAAAGCCTTAAATAATCTCGCCCCATCTTATATATCGGAATGTCTGACACCTTATATTCCAAATCGTAACCTCAGATCCTCAAATGAGTGTCTCCTTAGAATTCCAAGAACAAAACTTAAAAGAAGTGGTGAAGCGGCCTTCTGCTGCTATGCACCTAAAATCTGGAATAGCCTGCCAATAGGAATTCGCCAGGCTGATACAGTAGAGCACTTTAAAACACTGCTGAAAACACATTACTTTAACATGGCCTTTTTATAACTTCAATTTAACTTAATCCTGATACTCTGTATGTTCATTTCTTCATAATAACTATTCATGGTGGCTCTAAAATTCGTACTGACCCCTACTCTTTTTTTCTGTTTCTTTTTCCGGTTTCTTTGTGGTGGCGGCCTGCGCCTCCTCCACCTACTCAAAGCTTCATGATGCTCCAACAATGATGGATGGATTAAAAGGCAGAAGTCTACATGACCATCATCATCAAGCCCTTCCGTGAAAACCATAAATACAAAGAGGACTGTTTCATTTATGTTAGGTAGAATGCCCAGAGGGGACTGGGCGGTCTCATGGTCTGGAATCCCTACAGATTTTTCTCCAGCCGTCTGGAGTTTTTTTTTTTTTGTTTTTTCTGTCCCCCCTGGCCATTGGACCTTACTTTTATTCTGTGTTAATTAATGTTGACTTATTTTGTTTTCTTATTGTGTCTTTTATTTTTCTATTCTTTATTATGTAAAGCACTTTGAGTTACTGTTTGTATGAAAGTGTGCTATATAAATAAATGTTGTTGTTGTTGTTGACATGTGACAGGAGAGGCACAAATTTATGAAGGAAAGTTTTTGACAAAATTAAATAAACAAATATGCAAATAAATAGATGCATTGTGAAATATGAAAATAAATAAAATTGATCCACTAATCTAGCCAACACTAACCAGAGCCCACCGTCTTTAAGAGGTAAAAATAATAATTTTTATTTCAGGCATATTTCAAGTTGCACACAATGTCAATCAAATGAAAAAATAAATAAAACATTGATGGTAAATCAGTACAGCAAAAAGACAACACAAAAAGAATTGTTGCTCGATTTGGACATGCTATTTAAAGTTCTGAATTAAAAGTAAAAGAAAGAAGTTAAATATGGAAATCTTAGTCATCAATGTTCACTTAAGTTATTAACTAGCAAAAAGTTATGCTTTAGAGTCAGAGCTGCCGAAGTAGATCTTGGAAAGAACAGCAGCTTCCAGTTGAGGAGTGATTAAGTATTCGAGTGACTGGAAGTGGTGGGGTTTGTGGTAATTATACCAGAAGTGAGGTCATTCATCTTCTGACTGCTTGTTTTCCAATCTAGCAGAAATAGAAATCATGTCAGTGATGAAGCTTCACTCTCTGCCTCTTCACCCCATGATTGCCCGTACCTGTCGTAACTCAGGAGTCCCAAAAGGAAAGAAGTCCCAAAATAATTTCAAAAATTGTTCTCTTAATTACTGTCTAAACCCTAACTGGATAAAAAGCAGCCTAGAAGAATCTTTATAAAACAAAGATTATTTTAACACAAGGCTCTATAGCCCAAGAAGCTCCTAAGCGCACAAAAAGAATTGCCAGAGAAGGCAAGGCAACAAACAGGAAACACAGTCCCAATACAGAATCCCAAGGCAAAATCAAAATAATAGAACATAGGTTAAAAAATGCAGGAAATCACAAAAGCAATATGACACAGCAAAATACTCCACTCGCTAATACATTCGAAATAAGCTGCCAGGAACTATGGAAGGTCCACCAATATATAGGGTGGAAAGCACTTCCTGACAGTGTCTGGCAGGTGGCCCTGCCTCTTGGGGAACTACCCACAAAACACATAAGGCATTTGGTTTTGAGCAGTTTGCTCTTTGTCTCTCGAACACTGTCTTGTCTCTTTGGTTTTAGTTGTTTGAATGCTGGAATATACAAAGTGGAATTATTTTCCTGCAGGGCTCATAGAAAAGAAACAAACCCTGAGTTTATATGTTTGTTTTATTTTTTCTGTTATAATTTTGGTGGCATTTATGGTTTCATCTTCAGCCTTCAGCAATGGAACATGAGGAAATAGCTTGGTCTCAGTAAAGCAAGGGATTCAGGCAGTGACTCGACTGCACCCTGCTCCTGGGGACTCAGGCAACAACTGCTGGGCATCTCGTAGAAGGGGATAACATAGCTAAAACATATAAACTAAAAGGTGACTTTTTAACATTTATACCCGCCTCTATTGTCTGTAAAGTTCTTGACCATAACCTAAGTGTGGTGCCCCCTCTTCAGGCCACTGCAGAAAGGTGTTACACTGCCTCTTAGGTTCCACTTCAGGCAGCAACATGAGTGCTACCCCTCCTCTGTCCACTGCAGACAACTGGACATCTCCCAGCATTGAATGCACAACTGGAACACAAATGCTGCGAGAAGAGTGTTTATGAGTTCTACTCACCTCTAATGCTTCTGACGTTTTAGACTGTAATGAAGTGGCAGTCTCATCCTTACCATACTCTGGAAGCAACACCAAACCTTCAACATCACTTTTGTGTGGCTTGCATGAAACAGCATCCTCTTTTTCACTCACAGCCACTCATTCCATGTTTCCATTTTCTCTCAGAGGAGTCCACTCTATATTTTCATTTCCTCTTGGAGCAGTTCACAACATGTCTCCATCACTTCACTCTGCTTGGTGCTCTTCAAAAATTAAACTTCTTCAAAAACTTTTGGAGGGGACTCATCTGTTTTTGGATGCCCATGTGCACTCTGGACTGATTTCGATGTCATGCTAAAACCTTCCACTAATTTAGGTGTGCTTGCAGGATCATTGGGAAGGGTATTCTTGACATCGTTCAGAGGTCCTTTTACATTTTCAACAGCATTTTCCGGCCCTGTCATAATCATAACTTTGGGGAGCTTTGGTTCTTTACTCCTAACCCCATGAAACATAACAAAAGACTGGATCAAAGTTTCTGCATAACTTGGGGTGGATGGCTGGAAGCAAAAACTGCTAGAGGGGATAAGGATGATAGAGTTGCAAGCACTGAAGCTTATACTAAAGTGAGAGGTTCACCTGACATAGCCATAGACAGATGAGGCTCAGTCGTAGCTGTAGCGTGCCTTGACTTTAGCGATTCAAAAAACTCTGCAGCAAAAACAGGAATGGCAGACTCAAAACATTCTACAGCAAAGACAGGGGATGTAACTAGAGGGGCAGGATTACTTGACTTTGCCCTAGACAAAACCTCAGGTGGTTTGATTGTAAAAATGATATGTTGTGACTTAGGTGATTCAATATACACTCACCTAAAGGATTATTAGGAACACCTGTTCAATTTCTCATTAATGCAATTATCTAATCAACCAATCATATGGCAGTTGCTTCACTGCATTTAGGGGTGTGGTCCTGGTCAAGACAATCTCCTGAACTCCAAACTGAATGTCAGAATGGGAAAGAAAGGTGATTTAAGCAATTTTGAGCGTGGCATGGTTGTTGGTGCCAGACGGGCCGGTCTGAGTATTTCACAATCTGCTCAATTACTGGGATTTTCACGCACAACCATTTCTAGGGTTTACAAAGAATGGTGTGAAAAGGGAAAAACATCCAGTATGTGGCAGTCCTGTGGGCGAAAATGCCTTGTTGATGCTAGAGGTCAGAGGAGAATGGGCCGACTGATTCAAGCTGATAGAAGAGCAACTTTGACTGAAATAACCACTCGTTACAACCGAGGTATGCAGCAAAGCATTTGTGAAGCCACAACACGCACAACCTTGAGGCGGATGGGCTACAACAGCAGAAGACCCCACCGGGTACCACTCATCTCCACTACAAATAGAAAAAAGAGGCTACAATTTGCACGAGCTCACCAAAATTGGACAGTTGAAGACTGGAAAAATGTTGCCTGGTCTGATGAGTCTCGATTTCTGTTGAGACATTCAAATGGTAGAGTCAGAATTTGGCGTAAACAGAATTAGAACATGGATCCATCATGCCTTGTTACCACTGTGCAGGCTGGTGGTGGTGGTGTAATGGTGTGGGGGATGTTTTCTTGGCACACTATAGGCCCCTTAGTGCCAATTGGGCATTGTTTAAATGTCATGGGCTACCTGAGCATTGTTTCTGACCATGTCCATCCCTTCATGACCAACAAGTACCCATCCTCTGATGGCTACTTCCAGCAGGATAATGCACCATGTCACAAAGCTCGAATCATTTCAAATTGGTTTCTTGAACATGACAATGAGTTCACTGTACTAAAATGGCCCCCACAGTCACCAGATCTCAACCCAATAGAGCATCTTTGGGATGTGGTGGAACGGGAGCTTTGTGCCCTGGATGTGCATCCCACAAATCTCCATCAACTGCAAGATGCTATCCTATCAATATGGGCCAACATTTCTAAAGAATGCTTTCAGCACCTTGTTGAATCAATGCCACGTAGAATTAAGGCAGTTCTGAAGGCGAAAAGGGGTGAAACACCATATTAGTATGGTGTTCCCAATAATCCTTTAGGTGAGTGTAATTCTACAAAAATACCATGAATAGACGATTGAAACCATTCAGGAGCAAAAACGGGGCCTTGTCTTTTGCTTTTAACTGTGGCATTTGTACTTCATTGACCATAGGCTTGACTGGAGCTGCCGATTTACACACCATTGCAGTTTTAATGCCAGCTGGCTTATCTCTTGCGATGGCTGCATTTCTATGGCAATTCACAGCATGGATAGCATACCACTCCCAAAAGTCTATAACTTTAGCCTCAGACTCAAGTACTTGATTGTCAGTCCCTAGGTACAGTAGATGTAGTCATCATCCAGATCATGTATATGGGAAAGGAAAGTGGAAGCTTCATAGAGTTTATCCTGGATTTTCTTTAAATGATTAAACATGCAAAGCCGCACATGTGGAGCCATACCAGTGCACAAGATTTTACTGTATTTGCAAATACAGCTGAAGACCATTGTCAAAGATTATTTCAAAAATCATAATTCTGGCTGTACTTTACTACAAAAAAGTTTTATTTGTTTAAGGCTGTTCATTCTGTTGTGACTTGGGAGTCCCAAAATACTTTCAATAATTGCTCTCTGGGGATGGAGATTACTGTCCAAACTCTGATTAGATACAAAGGGGTTTAGAAGAAGGCAAAACAACACACAGCAAAAACAGTCCCAATACAAAATCCCAATGCAAAGTCAACAAACAGAGCTCAGGATCAAAAATCTAGGAAAACACAATAAGCAAACAGGCACAGCATAACACAAGTAAACACTCTACTCTAGTGCGTTCAAAATTAAACATGAGGAAGGCCAGGGTGGAGGGCAGTTATTAGCAGTGATTGGCAGGTGGCTCAGCCAATTTGGGGACCTACCACAAAACACATGGGACATAATCAGCATTTTCCAGTTACAAACAAACACAAAGAATAATGCAAATAATAAATAAAAGAATCATTAATTAAAATAAAAGGCACAAAATTGGACAAGACAGACAAGAAACACAACTTTAAAAATGAGCCAGGGGAGAAAATCTGGCTGAAAGATACCAGTGCCTGTGAGACACTCCCTAGGCTTACATTTATTATTAGATTTCACGTTTTTTTTTTTTGCATATTTATTTATCTGTTTATTAAATTTTATTCACAATTTCCATCCATACATTTTGAGCCTTTGTAAGACTTGTACAACTGTGAGAGGTCCTTTACAATGTGATGAAGACTACATGTGCATATAATACTTAGTTTTTGTGTTCAAAGTATTCAGTTGTTTTTTAATATCCCTATACAATACTGCTGCTTCATTTATTTTTTATAACTAATGTATAATGTACCTCTGATGTAGTTATCATGCAACTGGAGATTTGATAAACATTAAAAGAAGCACTTGTGACCGGATGAAATTAGGCCAAGAGCACCAACTAAAGGTTGGAGTGCCAACCGGGCAACCTCATATGAAAAAGAAAAACAAAGGCTAGTGTCCTAGGCACTCAGAGTGAACTGGCTGCTACAGCGCAGAGTATACTGTCACTGTCTCTGGGTGAGGTCGAGATCCATAAAGACACCTCTTTCTGCAGACCACCTGTTTTTATGGTGTTGCAAATGGAAGGGGTGGATCCTTCTCGGGTACTGTGGGTGGAGCTAGTCAATGATCTCTGACCCCTTCCTGTAACTGCGGTGGAAAGTAAAGAAGTAGTTAGCATCAGTGCCCCCTCTTGTCCTACGGTGGTAATGCTTACCTTATCTCAGAGCCAGTAAGCTGTTCCCTAGGTGTGCATGATTGACACACTGTTTAAAATGAACATTTACTAGTTACATATGACACTTTTTAGGCATTTTAATTTTTTCATCCTCTCCTAGAATAATCTGCCATTCTAGACCATTCACTAACGGTACTTTGAATAAACTATTATTCAATGCTGATATCCGTCCCAAGGTCTTGATGCTTTCAATGCAATATTAAAGAAAAAAATAAGGGATACGTTTTTAAGCTTAGGTATCCATAAGAAGCTGCTATTAAATGATAAGTTTGGTATTTTTCAAGTGGAAGTTAGTTCTTCACAGTCATGGTGTACAGTATATTGTAGCGACCCGTGGTGGAGTCTTTAAAGATTTTAGAGCCGAACTCTGCCGTGCACCTCTCCCAAGCTGTCGGCTAGCGGATTGCCAGCGTTATGCACGCAGCTGCACCCAGCTCTTTAGATAACGAGCACTCGTGTCCCATACACCGCACAACTCCGAGTGTCTCGGCAATAATTGCTTAGATAGAATCTTAGCAATGATACAGCTCTGTCCTGTTGTATCTTTTTATTAACAGATAGCCAGTAAAACAAAGCTTAAAACTCATTGTATAGCCATTGTCAAGGTCATTTACAGAGCCATCTTTCTCATTGATGGTGACTATTTACAATAACAACAACCCCGGACGGCGATAACCCAACCCACCCCACTGATTGAGCACAAACACATACAACACTTACAACAAGAAAGACAATTAGGTTACTAAGTTAATTTCGACACAACAATAAGCTTTACATAAATTACGCATAAATTCCCCACAAACTATTTACATAAATTACCCATACAGCGTCACTCCGCCAGCGCTTGCTGCCGGGTCGTTACAATATTAATTTCCCATATAAAATTGTACTCTGAAGTGAAGTGTTTTTTATACATTTTAAAGTTTGTGCAGCTTACAATGGGATTAGTGGACTAATGGATACACAGGTCAATAGGTGAAAGAAAAAGCTTTAAAACTTACCAAATACGTCCATTTCTCAAGCCAAAAATGTTATCGAGTATTGATCTGCGTCTTGAGATTGCACACATATTGCAAAACAGCTTCTCTATGTTGTTTTAATTAAGTAAAGAAGCAAAAAGCAAAACCATTGTTGTGAGATTCAACCATTTTATAAGATGACTGTGTACTTTGCTCCACTGCTTGTTTTTTTTTTTTCAGTGCCTTTTTTCAGGACCAAGGAAATGGATTTAACTCAGAAAGTCATACCCAAATGCTCTTATTAACACTGAATGTTCATGCCCTGATATGAGCTGCTCTCTGTGTTCTGTACATAACTAGTCAATAATAACTGAAAAAGACACACAATCGCTTCTATTCTTTCTCTATACGTAAGCTTTTTTCATTAATTCAGTGGCTACTTCTACCATGCGGCGACCAGCGTTCCCACCTCACTTCATTAACCCAGGCTTATTCCTTTCTTTCTTTCACCCAGCTTCTGATTGGCTGCTATGCATCAAGAGCCCAATCTCAGTCTGCATTTTTTTTTTATCAAATTGTAGTAGTAATCTGTCGTGTGAGGGACAGCTAATAAAGCGCCCAAAACAAAGTGACAGCTTTCATGCTCAGCTAGTGATGTGTCTGCAATCTATGCCTATGCCCCCCAACCCTTAGCAATGCCACTGCTGCTGCCACCGCCTCCACCGCTTACAGAGCTCCTCTTTAATGCCTGGTTCTGCAGGTGGCACAGAGCTTACATTCCTGCCTCACAGCACCAAGGACTGAAGGAGTTTTGGATAGTCTCTGCATGTACTAATGATTTATTGTTAATTGTATGATGAAACTCTTAGGTGCTCTTTCTACTATGCTGCCACTCAGTGTGAATCTCGTTCTGTAGGCTTTGTAAAATAACACAATGTAATGGGGGAAAAGTGAACGCCATTTAGGAAAAAATAATCAAAGTCTGTTAGCATGTATGTGTCTGTTATTGCATGTCATGGCAGACTATACATGTTGAAGAAATAGAATTGCAGAAGCAAAAGTAGGATAATAAGCAGAATGCAGCTTGGCGCTTTGGGCTTGTCAGGTCATCATAGCTCTACCCAAGACAGCGGTTACCTCAAGAATAAAAGTTCCAAAAATCTGTGATAAAATAATTATGTTTCGTTTCCTTTCATTATCATAAGGATGCCTGATAAACATGAAAAGCATAATGTCTTAAATAGAAACCTTTGCTGCATTCAAGTGGACATATCTGGTAAGTTTTAAGGATTTCATTTTCCTGTTTGAACTCCTTCTCAATGGCTTCCATTTTAATGTGCAAGAACAGGCTGCAATTTTTTTTTTAATTTATATAAAATGCTTCACTTTTGAACACAGTTTCATGGGGCATATAATATATACAATTATTTTAAAGAAGGGACTTTAACTTGGGCAAAAACTTATCCTTTCACAATCTGCATGTAATAATACATATTATAAATCTGATGTAAAACAGTGAAAAATGACTGCGAGATATTTCAACAGGCTTATTATTTAAATGTTAACTTAGAATTCTTAATAGTTTTATTAAGAAAATGTTTATAGACTTAACAACTACTTTATAATGGATGCCTAAACTATAGTGTGACCAAATTTGGACTGTTGAACTTCATTTGAACCCCTATGTGGTCTTGGTTTAAGCTCAGAGTACGGCCTACTTTTGAATTATATTACACAGTTCAAACTTACATGCTTTCCTGCTGTTTGCCATCTAAAAATAAGCCACGTTCCAGAGAAACAAGAGGTACATGTGCATTCGATACACCTTTATCACACAGGAGTGTATCGAGTGCCATACTCGCCAGCAAGGCCACTGCAGGCAGTGCTTGTTTTTTTTACCTAACAGATCAAACTCAAGGTTCTTCTACATACAATACCTCAGAGAAAGCTGTCACTGACATTTCATTTTTTAATAACTTCACTTATATATGAAATAATTTGTCCATTCTCAATAAAAAGCATTATTTCATCATTTCAAGGACACATTTTAAACCACTGGGTCCGTACCAAAGTAATTAAATACAATGAGAGGAGCTGGCATTGTGAGTGTCTGCCTTTCACTGTCATTAGTTCTGCCGACTATCATTCTCTGGTAAACTCTCTTTAATTTTATTTAATGTGTTTATTTGTACAGTCACATTTGCAATAAAGTATTAATCATAGGTTGAAGGCATTTAATATATTAGGAAAAATTTGAATTATATAGCAATTCTTCATATGTTACTTTGTTGGGATTTGTCCTTCGGGAAATTTTTAATTTATCTTAAAGCAGTTTAGACTATCAGGGATATTTTTTTTAAAAATGCATCAGATGTAGAGTTCCTTTTGGTGAAGATCTGTATAAATGTGTCCCCTATCAGGCTCAAACATTTGTAAAAGTATACCAGGAGTACAAGTAGAGTACCAAAAGGACAAGAGACATATTTTGCTATATTTTTCAAGACTGTAACATTTTCATTTCTCTTACATTTTGAGGCTAAGTTGGTCATTTCTTTTATATCTCTACTCTACCTACAGTAACTGTTCAAACAAGCTTTATTTTATACTATTAATAAATTTTATTTTGTTTTTGTGAAATAACATAGTTATCATCATAGTATTTATTGGAACAGATAAAATTATACAGTAGGATACTAATAGCATATTTATGAACAAGAGTGAGAATTCAAAATTCCCAGCTATATAATTGTGCAGGGGCACAAGTGAACTAATAAAGAATAATGTAGGATAGACAGAGACAATGCAGAATACAGAAGCAGGAATGGAAAATTAAAAGAAAATCAAAAGATGTTCTTATGCTTCCATACAAACTATATCTATATATTGTGGAAAATACTCAAACAAAAAAAGAGAATCCACAAAGATAAAATTTTGGGGACTGTCCCTGTATATTGTCCTGTGGACAAAAGGATGCAAAAATGGATCAAAAGCAATGGAAATACAGTAACAGATGACAAATTGGTTGTGACAAGATAGCGTTTATATAGAGGATGTATTATGGGAACAGAAACTGGTTGGCAGGAGGTGACGTTGAGATCGGAAGTCAGAAACAGCGTCATTGTGGAGGAAGCGGAAGTGATGTCCATGATGACAGGCGGAAGTGATGAAGAATGGAGTCGCCGGAAGTGATGTCATGGCGGCCATTTTGAAACCCGGAAATAGCGGCTAATATTTTTCTTCGGTTTTCCTGTTTGGAGAAAAGGTTCACGTAAGTACCACGTGACAATCTTTCATCTCGTGCTATTTCACTCACCTTTGGGCTTTCTGACTGCCTCCTAATCGCACGTGTGTGACAATATATTAAATAGCATGGCTGCTTGTCTGCATGTTCTTTATACAATCCTACAAAAAAGTTGATCTCTAGGGCTTTACGGACAAAATAGACTACTTTAGAATGCAAACGTTTACTATTTGTTGGGTGAGGCTTGCTTGACAGTGGAAGTGCAATGCAATAAAAAAAGAGAATCAAAGAGTCGTTGTTTAATTCCTGTTTTGCCATCTTTTCTTCATAATTTAAGCACTACGATGTCTCCACCTTGAACTAAACAAATGAGTCAGATATGACAGTGCTCTTGGTTACAACCAAGCAAAGAATTCCCACAATTTTAGAATCCAATCAGACCCAAAAAGAACAAATGCAGAGACATTGATAGAGATGCAGTGTGGATGACGGATGGGACAGCTAGCAATAACAATTTGGTAACCAGTCAACAAAGACTTTTAAACCTTTGGTTTCTTTCATTAACCAACAGTCAAATTCACACAGACTGTGTGTTGTGAATACCTTAAATTTTAGAACAATGTCTGACACTAAACTGGCATCAAATTGGACCCTCACCCATACTGGAGGGGTCTTACATTTCTCAGCTAGCTTGGGAACACTTGGTAATTACCCAAGAAGAGCTAGAATTGGTAGCTGAAGTTAGGGAGGCCTGGAATGGCTTGCCAGCCTACTGCCAACATGACTCTCACCAGGAAAAGCAGTTTGAGAAGATGAGATGAAATAATTAGTTTTTGATTTTTGATATCTCTTATGTTGTACTAAAAGGGCAGATAGACAAAAATAATTTAGAGGAATGATCAGGAGAAAAAATGTAGTCAAAGGAAAAGAAAAGGACAAGACAGGAAGAAAAAATGAGATAGACATCAAAGCCAAATTGCAAACCAATAATCAAAGTCAAAAAGCAGAGCTTGCTTCCAGAACTAGCAATCAAAGAAATCAAAAGAATTTCAAGTCACCATTTTTTTTCTAATCTCAAATACAAAATGGCCACCTACTGTAGATGACTTTTTGAACTGTTCAGCAATTGACTCCAGAGTGTTCTGACCCGACAAGCCACACCCCCAGCAACCAGGAACAGCATCACGATGACAAAATGCCCATCATCAGAATGAAATGGTTTTCAAAAACACATTAACTAAAAGTCAGCTTCTAAATGACGGGTCCAATGAAGAAAATAACCACAGAAATGAATGCCCTGTGTATTAAAACCCCATAACCAGCAAGATGATTTTTATAGCTTAAAAAGCCCAGAAAAAATTTAAAAGAAACGTCATTCATAACTTATATACAGGTCCAGATCTAATTATGCAATTTTCATTTACGCTATAACTTATTAAGTTTATTACTCCGAGCCTGTATCCAACTGAATGGAGGACGAGTGGGACATTACATGGAAAATCAGTGAATTAATTAAATGTAAGTCCATTTTAATTTATTACAAGATATTTCAAACAATTCTTTTGTCTTGTATTGTTTTCCTGCATTGCATTAAAAGTTGCATAATTAGATCTGGACCACCCTATAGTATTGATAATCAGTTTTCTGGATTTATTTTGCAAATGAAACAATACTAAAAACAATTCACTCCTCCGTAATTTCCGCTGTATTTTCCATGTACTGTACATTCAGAAATGGCTGTTGCTTACGGTATGTCTCTTTAGAGTTGCTGTATGCAGCGTATGATGTTAGTGGAAAGGTACTTTTAGTTTAATAACAAATCTTTGGGTAACAGCCAGGCACGGTCCCATTACTGGGACCCAGTAAGCCTATGCCCACCCACTTTGTTCATTGGCCCTCCCTGCTTTGTATCTCAGCTTTTTAATTTTTTTTCCAAATAAAATTGACCTGTATTACATATGTGCATTTTAATACACACTTTCTCTTAGTAAAATATCAGTTAGTTATAAACCTATACAATGAAAATGTCTGTTAAATGAACTCTTATAGTGATAAGGCAGCTATAAATGTGGAAAACATGTATTGCATATATGAATTATCTTCTTCCTCTTTTGGCTGTTCCCGTTGGGGGTCGTCACAGCAGACCATCTGTTTCCATATCTTCCTGTCCTCTACATCTTGTTCTGTCATACACATCACCTGCATGTCCTCTGTCACCACATCCATAAACATTCTCTTAGACCTTCCTCTTTTCTTCTTGCCTAGCAGCCCCATCCCTAGCATCCTTCTCCCAATATACTCAGCATCTCTCCTCTGCACATATCCAAACCAGCATAATCCTGCCTCTCTTGCTTTGACTTCAGACTGTCCAACCTAAGTTGATCCTCTAATGTACTAATTTCTAACCCTGTCCATCCTCGTCACACCCAATGCAAATCTTAACATCCTTAACTCTGCCACCTCAAGCTCTGTCTCCTGTCTTTTTATTGGTGCCACAGTCTCCAACCCAAATAACATAGCTGGTCTCACTAATGTCTTGTAGACAACCTTCCCTTTCACTCTTGCTAGTACCCATCTGTCTTCAAATCCACCCACTCCAACCTGCCTGCTCTTCTTCAACTCTCTTCCACTCTCCTCGTTGCTGTGTACTTCCCAAGTATTTAAATTCATCCACCTTCACCAGTTTTACTCCCTGCATCCTCACCATTCCTCTGACCTCCCTCTCATTAGCACACATATTCTGTCTTGGTCCTACTGACCTTCATTCCTCTCCTCTTTAGAGCATATCTCCACCTCTACAGGGTCTACTCAACCTGCTCCATACTCTTGCTACAGATCACACACCACTCTGACATTCTTCACTGCCACTTCCAACTTATTCATACAACACCACAATTCTACTCTCGACACCCTGCCGTATGCTTTCTCCAGGTCCACAAAAACATAACGCAACTCCTTTTGGACTTCTCTATACTTCTCCATCAACACCCTCAAAGCAAACATTACATCTGTATTACTCTTTCCTGGCATGAAACAATATGGCTGATTATTAATCATTACCTCCCTTCTTAACCTAGCTTCCACTACTCTCTCCCATAACTTCATACTGTGGCTTATCAATTTTATCCCTTTGTAGTTACCAGAGTTCTGCACATCACCCTTATTCTTAGAAATCAATATCAGTACACTCCTCTCCTCAGGCATCCTCTCACTTTCCAAGATTGTATTAAACTGGTTAGAAACTCCATTGCCATCTCTCCTAAACACCTCCATGCTTCCACAAGTATGCCATCTGGAGCAACAGCCTTCCCATTCTTCACCTGTTCATAGCTGTCATTACTTCCTCCTTGCTAATCCGTTGCACTTCCTGATAGACTATCTCCACATCATCTAAAAGTCTCTCTCTATGTCTCTCATTCTCTTCATTAATCAACCTCTCAAAGTACTCTTTCCATCTGCTCAACACACTCTCCTTGCTTGTGAGTATGATTCCATCATTATCCTTTATTATACCTTTATTTAACCTGGTGTACAGCTGTCTCTCTCTCTAGCCAATTGTCACAGGTCCTGTTCTCCCTCCTTCCTTAGTGTCCAGCCTCTTATGCAACATATTATATGCCTTACCTTTAGCCTTCTCCACCTGTCTCTTCACCTTATACTTTATCTCCTTGTACTCCTGTCTACTTTTCTCTTCTCTCTGATTATCCCACTTCTTCTTTGCCAACTTCCTCCTCAATACACTCTCCTGTACTTCCCCATTCCACCACCAGGTTTCCTTTTCCTCCTTCCTCTGTCCGGATGTCAGACCAAGCACCCTTCTAGATGTCTCCCATGCCACTTCTGCTGTAGTTGCTCAGCTATCTGGTAACCCTTCACTGCCACCTAGTGCCATTCTCACCTCCTCCCTGAACTCCACCTTATAGTCTTACTAATTCAATTTACACCATTTGATCCTTGGCTCTGCCCTCTTCCTCCTCCTCTTCTTGATCTCCAATGTCATCCTACAGACCACCATACTATGCTGCCTAACAACACTTTCCCCTGCCACCACTTTGAAGTCTTTAATCTCCTTCAGATTGACTCTTCTTCATTGGATATAATCTACCTGTGTGCATATTCCTCCATTCTTGTACGTCACCTTATGTTACTCCCTCTTCTTAAAAAACATATTCACCACAGCATGTCCATCTTTTGGCAAAATCCACTACCACCTGACTTTCTTTATTCCTCTCCTTGACACCATACCTACCCATCACCTACTCATTCTTTCTGTTCATTTCACCAACATGTCCACTGAATTCCTCTCCAGTCACTAATCTCACCACCACTTCATCCTACTCACTCCAGAAATCTTCTTTCTCATCCATCGCACACCCAACTTGCAGGGCATATGGACTAATAACATTCATCATCACACCTTCAATTTCCAGCTTCATAATCAACACTTTGTCCGACACTCTTTTCACCTCCTAAACACTCCTGGCAAACTCTTCCTTTAGGATAACTGCTACCTCATTTCTCTTTCCATCCACACCATGGTAGACCAATTTGATTCTGCCTCCGAAAAACATGACCTTACTTCACTTCCATCTGGTCTCTTGCATGCACAATATTATCAACCTTCCTTCTCACCATCATATCAGCCAACTCTCACCCTTTACCAGTCATGCTGCCAACATTCAAAGTTCCTACTATCACTTCAACTGTCCTTGTCTTCATCTTCTTTTCCTGCCTCCTGAAACACCTTCCCCCTCCTCCTCTCCATCAGCCAACACCAGCCCAATTTCCCCCAGTGCCGTGTTGGCTAACAGTACTGGTGGTAGCCGTTGTTATCCCGGGCCTCAACCAACCCGGAAGGGAAATCTGTACTGGTGTCCGCATATTGTTCTGGCACAGTTTTACACCAGATGCCCTACCTGACGTAACCCTCCCCATTTGCCCAGGCTTGGAACAGGCACAAAGAAATACACCGATTTGTGTGTCCACCATGACTGGGTTATAAATGAATGGTGATTTTAAATCTACATAACAAGTTTTTGAAACTAAGATAGACATTGTAGTTTATAATATAAAATCACAGAAAACATTAAGAGGAGATCATCAACTTGTGACGGTTGCATAAACTATGTCTCCACAAACACTTTAGGTTTTATTAGCAATAAAGAAACTAACGGAAGTGCAAAACTCCCTAGAGTGTGATGTCAGCTCATAGGGTTTCAGGGATGCATTGATGACAAATGTCGCTAACACTGTTAACTTTAATGATAAGCTCACCACCTACACTACTACAACAACAGCAACAACAACATTTATTTATATAGCACATTTTCATACAAAAAATGTAGCTCAAAGTGCTTTACAAAATGAAGAATACAAAAATAAAAGACATAGTAATAAATAAAATAAGTCAACATTAATTAACATAGAATAAGTAAGGTGCGATGGCCAGGGTGGACAGAAAAAAAAAACTCCAGACAGCTGGAGAAAAAAAAAAATCTGCAGGGATTCCAGACCATGAGACTGCCCAGTACCCTCTGGGCATACTACCGTGAGATTGTGCTGGAAAAACTAAACCCACTTCACCACCAAATGTCGAAAGATCAGCCAAGTTCACAGATTTAGCCGATATTCACAAACCACCTATTTAATTTGTTTCCAACTTCTGTTATACCTTTGTGACTCAATATTAACACACACAGGGTCAAAACATGTTTGGAATACAACATATGAAAAGGTGTCATTTGTTTTCAGAAATGTGAAGGCATTTTAGTGATAATCTAATTGAGGACAAATTCATAGATTGGAATCACACATTAGGTATGATCAGAACAGGAAGTAAGTAAAATTCACAGGGAAGCATTATACACATTAGCAGGAATGACATTACTGTTCCTTAAGCAATCTGTCTGTTTGCTGTTACATAATGTTACTGGTCAAAACTATAACACGTCATTGGGCTGTTTTTAAAAATAATATATCTATACTAATAAAAGGCAAAGCCCTCACTCACTCACTGACTCATCACTAATTCTCCAACTTCCCGTGTAGGTAGAAGGCTGAAATTTGGCAGGCTCATTCCTTACAGCTTACTTACAAAAGTTAAGCAGGTTTCATTTCGAAATTCTACGCCTAATGGTCATAACTGGAACCTGTTTTTCTACATATACTGTAATGGAGTTGAGCTCAAAAGCCGTGGGGGGCGGAGTTTCATGTGATATCATCACGCCTCCCACGTAATCACGTGAACTGACTGTCAACGCAGTACGTAGAAAACCAGGGAGAGCTCCAAAAAGCGCTGAAGAAAACATGCATTATATAATTGAGAAGGCAGCGAAACAATAAGAAGCGACCGAGTCACACATACAACCATATTCATGAGTGCTGCTACTTCGGAAACAAAGCAAGGTGTAAACCTAAACTTTAAATTAAGTTCATAGACAGGCTGCCGCTGGCGTTTGTCATGCCCACGGCTAATGCGGGATACAAGTTTAATGAGAGGACGCAGGATATAACAGCGAGTTTTGATCACTTTGTAACTAAGTTAAAATTGCAGGTGAAGGGGTGTGCTTATGCAAATTCTGAGAGACTATGTTTGTGGGGGATTGACAGTTAAGGCGGGTGGGGGAGTCACGTCATCATATCCCCTCCCATTCATCTCATTTCGCTCTGAGCTGAGCTCCGCAGCTAATGTAGTCTTACAGAAGTGACTTTGTGACGCTGCTACCAAATACTCACAGAAAAATCCACAAGTTAATACACACGCTGTCTCTAGAGTTTCTCCACACTGAATCCTCCAGGCACTACTTACAAAAGGTTACATTGACAATCATGTTATTTTTAAAATGTTTCCTTTTCTTACCATTTAATCACAAGCAAAGGGGAACTTCTCTCAATGTATGATTTCCTGGTACACGGATTACATTGATCAGCGCTTCCCGATTCATTTTACCCTCGCACCACCTTAGTTTGAGAAGAAGTATGAAAAAATATGAGGTTAACACAGAAAAACAGATCACCAATTCAAGCTTTATGAATAATCGATTCGCCATCAATAATTGTTTTGGTAAAGCCATACTCAGTGTAATCCTCCTTTCATTTTATAATTTTTCCGCCACTAGCCATGATTAAATGAACGGTAAAAAAGTAAGAGCAAAGCGAGGGTGACTTATTCAGGCAGGCAGGCAACAGCTCAATAGCTCAAATTTGGGTATAAGTAGCTTCTATTTAGTCCCCAGAAATATCTTTGGTAGGAATGGAAGTTGAATTTAGTCTTTAAATTTCTATGGTAAAGAAAAAGTTATGCAATGATGACTACATTTAACTCTATAAAGTCAAAACTTGTAATATATAAAGTCATTCGAATAAATAAAGTCAAAACTTTAATATATAAAGTCACTGTCGGAATAAATAAAGTCAAAACTTTAATATATAAAGTCAATGCTTGTTTCTGAATATATAAAGTCAAAACTTGAATATATAGCCTAAAGTCATTCCCAAATATATAAAGTCAAAACCTGAGTATATAAAGACAGTGTTGGAATATTTCGGAATCTATAAAGTAAGCGCTGGAATATATAAAGTCAAATCTTGAATATATAAAGTCAGCGTCGGAATACAGGCTATAAAGTAAGTGCTGCAATATATAAAGTCAAAACTTGAATATACAAAGTCAGCGCTGGAATATACAAAGTCAGCGCTGGAATATCCATCCGTTTCCCAACCCGTTGAATCCGACCACAGGGTCACGGGGGTCTGCTGGAGCCAATCCCAGCCAACATTGGGCGCAAGGCAGGAACCAATCCTGGGCAGGGCACATGCATCATTTTTAAAACATTAACCAAACAGTGTTTTTTAAATTTATTTTTCTGAATACGTTTTTGTTAACTCATATCAAAGACAAAACAATTACATTGACAATCATGTTACGTTATTTTTAAAATTTTTGCTTTTCTTTTTCATAACTTCTTTAACACACTACTTCTCCGCTGCGAAGCGCGGGTATTCTGCTAGTTTAATAATAAATAAGAAAAAGACACAATCATGTGACAAATGTAGGTCCATCCTTTAATGAAATTGTGCCACCTCTACTGGTGACAGTGCTCAGATTCTTTATTTAACAACTACTTTTAGAGTCCGCTTGCATCCTGCAGTAGCTGTCTGCCAGGACCCTGCTGTTGAATTCCCTTAAAATTTTGTCCAGATGGCATGAAGATAACTAAAACTGCCTTCACAAATGCAGACTACACAGGGTTGAATGCATATGGGAGCAAAGCCAAGTCAAGTATACCAAACAAAGAAAGTCAAGAATTCCTAGGAATGTACAAAGCCAGACAAATTTCTGGGTGAAGAGCACAGGGTAAATTAGGCTATGGGGAGATAGGGAGTTTAGGACAGGTCAGGTTTAGAACTGTACGTGGAGGAATAAACTATAGTGTAAAACTAAAAATGCACAGCAATATAAATTGTAACCCAATTTTTAAAGGAAAAAGTAATATTTTAAAAAACAGCTTGTCTTAATGCTAGAATTATCAACAATAAAACAAGTGAGCGGGAGTTCTATGTAGTGAAACATAATTATGATATTATAGAAAAGTGAAACCTGGCTAAATAGCAAAGATGGGGATGAGTGTAACATGGAGGGATACACATTTTTTAGGAAGGATAGACAGAACAGAAAAGGAGGCGAGGTTGCTGTTTAACAGAACAGAATTTAAATGTAAGTCCTCTTAAATTGGATGATGAGCCCCATCTTAGTGAGGACATGTGGCTTCTCCTAGAAAGCATTAGGGAAAGAAATCATATTTTAGAAGTGTGTTATGAAGACAGTAATTTCAATGTACATCTTTTTGGTAGGATTAATTAGGCAAGTTTACAAGGGGCTATTATAGTCGTGCGGGACTTTAGCTACCCGCATATTAACTGGGACAACCTTGCAAATAGTGGAGCACAACAGCAGGAGTTTTTAGAAGTGAACATTGAATGTTTTTTTAACACAGTATGTTAAAACACCAACATGGAGTGAAGGTCTGGATTTAGTACTTAGTAATAATCAGGATAGAATTGAGAGTGTAGAGGTGATTGAATCATTAGGCTTAAGCGACCATAGTAAAATATAGTTCTCAGTGTTTTGAATACAAAGACTGAAACTATTAAGTTTAACTTTAGTAGGGCCTGTTTTGAGCAGATTCAGCAAAGTCTGAGGAAGATAGACTGGGATAAGCACTTAAGTATGGAGACAGTCGAGGAGCAGTGGTAGGATTCTGGCCTTCTCCCAAGCTGTTTTAGGAAGCCTCACATCTATTTTGTCATAGAGGAAACAACAAATCATAACAATGTGTATATATGTTGTGGCAGAAGGGGGCGCTAGTGCTCCCTTGAACCCTAAGGTAGAATTCCCGACACCAGATAAAAGTCCAATCCTTTTTTATTTCTTCACACAATGTGCACAAAGCTCCCACCACACTACTCATATAAAACTACTAAACTCTAAATACACACAATACTATAATTAACACTCCTCCTCGCCCAGACACTTTGCTCCTCTCCCACCCTGCACAGCTCAGTGTCTGGACTGAGGCACCGTCCTTTTATAGCCCCTGACCCGGAGGTGTTCCTGTCCCAGCAATCCACAGTTCCTTATTCCTTCCGGGTCAGGGCAATCAGTCTTTTATTTCACCCCGGGAGCACGCCATTCCTTCCCGTCATGTGACCGTGACGTACTCCCGGGTCATAAGGCACAACAGAGCCCATAAGTCCCCCCACAGCGACTCCTGGTGGTCCCCAAGGTATCCAGCAGGGCTGTGTATAAACACTACAGAGTCCATAAGGCCCTGCTGGACCTCGGGGCACGATCCTGCTGTCGGGAGAGCTCCTCCTGGCGGCCTGGGGGTACAGATCGGCCTGGGAAGCCGGCAGTCCTCCACAGTGTGTAAAGTGTTTTAATATGTTTAATAAGAACTTTGGCAGGGTGTCCTCAACACCTGAACATATTTTCAACTATGTAATGTATTTTGGAGTATCTTTTGGTGTTAATGTGGCTTGTCATACTGCAGAGGTGAACATCACCAAGGGGACTTGATTTGAGGCCGACACCTGATTATTGCCTGTGCCCTCCATGTTTGTGTGTTTTTTCTCTTGGTACTCCAGTTTTCTTCACGGATTACAAACACATGTGTCTTACATTAACTCTGATTTCCTCTAACCATAAACTAACTGGGCATGAGTGAGTGCAGGCATGTTATTGGCTATGTTTTTGAGTGTGTTCTGCGACTGTTCCTGCATTGCACCTGATGCTGACAGGGCAAGGTAGCAATTTGTTTTGCCAAATATTTAACTTGGCAGGCCACAAGTGCAAAAGTAGATAAATGACTGGCAGATGAAATTGTTATCTTAAAACAAGCAGGGCTAAAAGCCAGGAATGAAACTATTGTGAAAGAAAGCCACAATACACAAACCAAAATCAGAGTCGTAGAGAAACTAATCAAGAATTTGTCACACCAGAAAGGAGCAAAGAACACGTGCTCGCAATATGTTTTAGGAATTAACTGCAGACTTTGAAACTGATTCATACGCAGTTCTGTCTTAATTTGCTTTGTGCTGATGACATCATGTCATGTGACCTCTGAGGAAAAGTCCTTAGCAATGGACACTGATGCCATAGCAAAAGGAACACAAAGCAGTGGCTACTATTGAAAAAACAAGATGGTGTTGCGCTAAAATACAAATTAAAAATAAAGGAAAAAATTAAAGTGAAACTAAGTTCTATAGGTTTGAAAACCCCAGAAAAAAAAACATAAGTTCCATAAGTTTATGTTATTATTATTATGATTTTCAGTTATGAATAAAAATGTTTTTGTCTTTTTTTTGCCATTTTGTTTTTTATAGCTGCCATTACAACGTGTCAGTTGGTATGGCGCACATCTCCAGAATTAACATACCGGTAATTAAACATTATAAAAACCGGTGCATCAGATACATCGATATCTGATTCCTCAATGAAAACAACCTTTCATGTAGGTGTTTGTGTATTCCAAGTGCATTAGTGCTCCCAGTTCCTGAGTGTTCATTTTTCTTTCCTTACAACAAATCTGATTATTGTTATGGTAGTCATAATCAATGAGACAGAGCTCTGATTTCAATGTGTGGATACTGGACAGGATTTTGTTTGTTTTTAGGTTTTTCTTGCAAATACATTTTCTGTGCATTGTTTGTTAGAGGGCCAGATTTTGTATGGCTTTTCAGTCTTTCTCTTTACTCATTTTTTGTTGAGGTAAAGGAGGGTGTCATGGTGGTGCAGTGGTTAGCGCTGCTGCCTTGCAGTAAGGAGACCTGTGTTCGCTTCCTGGGTCCTCCCTGCGTGGAGTTTGCATGTTCTCCCTGTGTTCTCCCTCCAGGTGCCCAAAGACATGCGGGTTAGGCGGATTGGTGATCCTAAATTGTCCCTGGTGCGTGGGCTGGCACCCTGCCCGGGGTTTGTTTCCTGTGTTGGCTCGTGACCCTGTAGTTAGGATATAGTGGGTTGGATTATGGATAAAGAAATATGATACTTGACTTTCCCCTTTTTATGTCTACACAGGCCACTGCCTACTTAAAATTTGGAGTAAAACCCATTTTGAACACTAGGCCTCAGAAAGCCTGGGTGTAGATTTTTGGGGGGCTAGCCCTCATTTTGGTACTGGTTGGTGGGAAGTCCCAACAATTTTATTGTAGATATTTTTTTTGACCATGTTACTATTTTGAATGACAAACACAATATATAAAAATGAGGTTCATTGAGTGCAGTCAATAAATTGTAAAAATCTGAAATATTACTTTAAGAGGATGGAAGTGAGCAGAGAATATCCACTGTAAAGTATGAATAATTGTTACTTCTTGTTCACAGTTCTCCTCATACTCTACACAAGTCCCACTACCCATACAATCCATTCCAAAAGAACCATCACATCCTAAACTTTGCAGATATACAATTATGTCTGACTCTTTAATTTTTGCAGATGATGTGCATTAAGCCATTTACAAAGATGAGATCACATATTTCATTTTTTTCTTTTGACCAAGGAAAAGAAGACCATTGTTCTGATACCTTTTTTTTATTCTAAATTTTAGATTGTTATACCTTAAATTAAAATTGCTATAAGGTAAGATATAGTCTAATTTTCTAGTGATAGGGTTTTCAATTTTATTTAATTACTAGCTGATTATCCAGTGGCTTCGCTCACTGAGTGCAAGGGAAAAAAAATAAAATGCAGTATTTATAAAATATTTTATTTTTAACAAATAAAGAGCATTTACAATAACATAGAAATCAATATAAACAACATTAACATCATTATCATATGAGAATATGAAGTAATATATAAGAAGCACATTGCATATAAATATAAATTATTAAACAGTAAAATATTTTGATTAAAGAATTTGAACAACATATAAGAAGCATATAAATTATTAAACAGTAAAACATTAACATTTAAGAAGTAAAGATACATTGAGTACTACTGTAGTTTTGGGTAAATTACATTTTTTGTTTGCCGATTAAGTGCATGTATAAATGTATAAATTTTTTCGTGTACCCACCCGAGAACACGCTACGTATGTTGCAAATTGGGTTTTCATCGTGAGCGAAGTTTAATGGTAATTGCAATGCCGAATGTGCTGTACGGCCTCCATCTAATAGTGTAGAAGCGATTCCTGACGACGCTACAGCCAGAGCTATGTCACTATTCACTCGTATCTCGGCAAGAATCAGGTTTATTAAGAACGTTTTTCCTGTTCCTCCAGGAGCATCAAGGAAACAAACACCATCGTTTCCTTTTTTAATCATACCCATTACTTAATGTATTATAATATGTTCTGTGCTCATACATAATTTCCGTTTCAAACGCGAAAAGAATTTTATATATTTAAGATTTTAATAATTGGTCATCCATGTGTAGAATAAATGCAACACCTAAAATGATTTGATTATTGTTTATACATTGAATGGCTTTTTTCTTTCAGATACATCTTAATCCTAAAATTAGTGCGTTTCACTTTATCAGGCTTTCTCTACAATATTACCAAAAAAAAGCTTCTGCTGCATCTGTATGTGTTGCAGAAATTCACAACGACCTAAAGTCCTGGACAAAGTTCATATTTGGTAAAAGAGTTACCAGTCGAATGATGAAGACAATATGGCTTCCCTATCCAACCATTCAAGTACAACCCCAATTTCCTATCTGCCTTGTTTTTATCATAAGGATGCAGAAATCACATTTTTTTCTGAGAAATGCAGACTTGACATAACAAGGCTGCATCATCAAGCCCTATTATTCAGTTCTAACACAATTCAACAAGTCACCCTGCACAGCCATTGTGGGAACTTCTGCCCATATAGGATTTGGTCGAATTTCCTTATTTTTAACACAATTTCCAAAGTCTCACACTCAGTCTGTGCATAATTTTGTTCTGCCTTGCTGAGTGTCCATGAAGAAAATATTACTGGCTTTTCTTCCTCATTAGGTAGCATATGGGAACTGACTGCATGGATGCCATATGGCGCTGCAACCCATGCCAGTCAGGCACTGAGCTAAGGATCATAGTGAGTCAGTGCTGTGTGACACAAGCTGCTCTTTTGACTTTTTCAATGCACACTCACATTTCTCCTTTTTTAAGAGAACAAACACAAATAGTAAAGCGCAGATCAGACAATACAATCAAACTTGAAAACAATTTAGACTTTGTGCTTCGTAAAATGTCATCACACAGAACCTTGTTCCCCTATCTATATTTGAGAGCTACAGTATACGACAAGGCCTCATAGTCTAACATACCACCTTATATTTATTAAGGCAGCAGAAGAGGTTTAGCAGAGACCCAGCATACTTATTGTAGAATGCAAATAGGATTTTGGCTAAATTAAAAAAAAATGTTCCTCACAAAGACAATTATTTTGGGTTCTTCAAGTTAAGCAAAGTGAGTCTACTGTATATAACAAGCAATGAAGTGTAGGATAACACAATACATTTTTGATTGCAGAATGTTATCATATTTGGTGTTACTCCAAATATTCATATTTTAGATCTAAGGGTATCTGAGAGATGTGTGACTCTTTTAACTCAAAATGTCCAAAGTGTAGAGCATATTGCTTAGCAAGGCAGGCCATTTATAACACCATTCATAACCAGGGATCTTGTCCTGGATGAGTTTTAAACAATTTGAAATGGGATGTATGTGAATAATGTCCAAATTGTAGATGGATAATGGCATGGTTTGCACTTACACTTGTGGAATTCCATTACCCATATGACATTCTAACTAAGAGATTTCTAGTAAGTTGTTCTCTAAGGTTATTTTGTAAATTCTTTAAAATGTGTTGGTAGAGTCTGCAAATGTTAATTTTACCTTTAACAAAAAGGGCTAATATCACTTTAATGGTAGATATTGATGGATGAGGAAGGACTTTCAGCAGGTTGTTTTTGATAATGTTTCTATTTGAAAATAGAAAAAAAATAGTGAACTACATTTAAGGCATGGTAGTTCAAAGGACACCCACATATTATCTGATGTAAGAAGAAGGCGCTATATAAGTGCCTGACCTGACACAGATGGACACGGAGGCACGTATAAAATGAAAGACTTTTTATTTTTCTTCAGCTGGAGGGCATGTCTTCCCCGTAATCCCTCCAGCCACAACACAGTCCCAAGCACTGAAACCACACCACAAAACACTCTCTTCTTCCACCACCACCACTCCTCCACAGCTTTGTCCTCCTTCTACTTGGCCACTGAGTGGTAGTTGCTGGCCCCCTTTTATCAGGCACCCAAAGTGCTCCAGCTGGTGGATTGCTGACATCCGGCTGCACTTCCGTGTAAGGCGAAAACCAATGCCCAAAAGGGGCCAACTGCTCCTGTTGCAACACCCCCTGGCGGCGCCTGCAGAACACCACAAAGCTGCACAGAACTCCAACCCCCATGAAGCCCTGGGGGAGTCCGAGGCACCACTGCAACTCAGGGATACTGCCATCTAGCGCCCAGGGGGAGATACTGGGCTTCCCACCATTGTCCCCCTGGCAGATGTGGTAAAGGGGCATCCTGGCCAGGCATGGACCCCAGCCATCTGTCACACTGAACAGAGATCCAGGTGTCATCTCTGAGTGTTTTCAGAGATAGCCAGCTAGGGATTCAATGGCGATAATGGACAACAATGTCTTGTTCAATTTTCTAATTTGAAACTAAGACTTCTGGACCTGAGCAAAGTATATTAATACATACAATTGTATTGGGACCAGACACTAATACGCACAATGAAGTAAGCAGTTATCTCCATTTACATATATCAAGTGCTTGTTCTACATCCAAAAATAACAGAACCTCAGAATACTCAGATACTGTACAGGAATATATTACATTAAACAATTGTTGAACATTAGATACTAGATTTGTCTTGGCCTTGGGATATTATAGAAGGGAGTACTTTCTCAGTTTTTTTATTCCAAACTTTTGCCAGGATCTTAAAATCATTATACAGAAAAAATGGGCCTGTAAGATGCACAGTCATGCATATTCTTATTTTTCTTTGCAACTCAGTAATTAATGCCCGGTATAGTGTCCTTTGCAGAATGCTGTGTTCTCTACCTTCTGCATGTGTTATCAGCATTAATAGAATTTGTTTAAGAGATTTGTATTGAGTTATAGCATTTTGATTTTCAGAATAATCCTCTACACAGACTGTAACCAGCTGAGGAATTTATATTTTATCAAACTAGCTAGCTGTGTTGCCTGGTGTCACCCACAAAATTTTGTTTGACAACGGGCCTCAGTTGTAGTACCATTGGAATGGTGACATCACACCTGTGTCGATGAAAGAGTAGCATGTGACTACCTTAAACAACATATCTGTGTCCATAAGAAAAGAAAATAAATGGCATTATGGCATAAAAAATAATTATTTCAGAAAAACAATAATAAAAACATGTTTATATAATAAGATTCATGCTCCTGGCCATTTATTTTTCCCAAGGCATTCTTAGACTGCTGTAATAAGAACGACCCAGAGACATTGGGAAGGTTTGGGGCAGCCACCCATATGATATTTCCCGGCTGCAAAATTGATTAAACAGAACAGACATGTTCACACGACTGAGTCCAAAACAGAACTGATCATTGTCTTTAAGATGGCAGCTTTTAAATGTTCGCAGAGGATGTGATGTCATCATGTCCGGAACCGGAAGTGACATCATTGGTTGCCCCTGAGCCAGGTGAGATTTCCCGAGAATGGTCTGCAAGGAATTGAGAGATAGAGAATTAGTACTCTTTACCATTACCTGGTCTGGTGTGGAATTACATTTATTGAGGCCCTTTAGTTGTCCCCTAAACACGTGTGTGTGACACTGCTGAAATCACAACATCTGCAGTACTGGCATAACTTTTCTTGCCTGGCTTTTCAGGCACAGTTAAGCTACAGACAATCTGTATCCTAAAACACTGAGAAGCACCAATCTGTTCTACTCGTCTCTAACATTGTTAGCTGTTAAAGAGCTTAAATCGTTCCTGCGCAGGTTGTCCACAGCTCCATATTTTCATCAAAAGCCTCAAAGATACCTATGGCACTTGCCACACTTTCTCTTTTAACTCTCCCAACTGCTTTTTTCTAGCATGGCTCTCACTCTGATAAGTTCATACAGAATTCAAGCACTTTGTTGCCAGTTATGTTATGTCCCGGGCAGCATAACATTTAAACAAACAATTATAGTATGTACATTCATTAACACTGGTGACTACAGGGGATGCAAAAGAGATCCTTCTTCTTTATTAGATTACCTCAAATATGCACTACCAATTTAACCAGGACACATACAGTATATCTTTTTACAACATCCCAGTAGGACACATGATGTCAAAGCCAGAAAGCATTGCAAACAAATTGTTGCCTCATATAACACTTTACAAAAATGGAATGCTGTTACTTCTTAAATACTGATTTTAGAATATTGCAGGAAGGTAAAAATGTGGCTTTTCTGTTAACTAGTGCATTTACTATAAGATAATATTCTCAAAACCACTTAATTAAATTCAGTGCAATGAAAGGCCTGGCACAATCAGACACAAAAAAGGAATCAACCCTGGAAAAACTGTCAGGTCAGGCTGGGGAGCATGCACTGGTCCAGCGCATTGAAGTCCCCACTACAACACAAAACAGCTCGGGACACCAGTTTGCAACCCTCTGGAAATGACCATCTGTCTGCCTCAGCTAAGGTGATACATGGGTGTCTGCTTGGCCTAGTCCAGTTTCTTGGGTCCTCAGCAAAGAGGGTCCTGCAAGCCAGATCATCCTCAGGGAATGATACCACATGGCTGTAGTGCGTAACTGATGCTCCCTCACAATGCAGGTAATGTGCCTCATTCGGGACTCCATTAGCAACCGCTCATTCGACAGAAAGTCAAACTAGTGGAACACAAGGATTCTCCAAAGATGAACAGTACCGAAGGAGTTCAGTCCTCGTCTTAGTCACTGGATAGCATCCATGTCTCCTAACCATATAGCAAGACAGGATGCACCAGGACTCTAAAGACTTGGACCTTCTTCCTTTTGTATAGATATCAGGAGCACCACACACCCCTTTCCAGCGACCTCATGACACCCCAAGCTCTCCCAATCCATCTACTGACTTCACAAGAAGAGTCACCGGAGACATGAATGTCACTGCCAAGGTAAGTAAACCTCTCAACAGAGGCAACAGGCTGTTCCTAAGAGGTCATTAAAGGCCTGGATCTTGGTTTTTATCCAGGACACTCACAAGCCCAGACACTCAGACTCTTCAGTCTCTCGAGAGTCCCAATTAGAGCCTTCATTAACTCTGCAAAGATCACAGCATAGTCGTCAAAGTCAGGATAAGTGAATCTTTCTTCACCAACAGATGGCCCACAAAAACAGGACCCAACGATCCTGCCCAACACCCAGTCCATGCAAGCACTGAACAGGGTTGGAGCAAAAACAAACCCCTACAGTGCATTTAATGTAAGTCGGTCTAGTCTCTCAAGTCTCTTTAACTCTTTCATAATATCCTTGACCCTGAACAGAATAGGTTGCTTACAAAAATGAAAAGATCAATAATCTCTAATGGTCTCTTAGTGGTGGTGTTTGTGCTACTGGTGCTCAAGTTACTGTTTCACCTTCTAGATGTATGTAATTCATAAAGTTCTTTTCAGCAATTGATTTTGGGCTCAGATTTGTTTTCTCTTTAATAAGTGAACTCATGTAAATAGGTTAACTTTCCTAAGCTTCCTTCAATGTTTAAACCACACTTTCTAGTAGCAATGAAGACAAAGTAATTATTTCCAAAATTTACCAGATTATTCAAAAATATATATGTCAGGGATACTCATTTACAATCCTGGACTTCCACAGTGGCTGCAAGTTTTCATTCCAACCAGACAGGCCTAAAAGATAATCAAACTTGGTATTTAATTACACTATATAACTTATTTGTGCTTTTATTCTTCTTAGACAAAAATTATATCATTTTTAATAATTATTCTCATATGTTGTGTGGTCCTCCCCTTCTCTCTTTTTCATTTCAAAACATTGTTTTGAAACAGATATTTTATGATTCACGTACACAGGTTTAAATAGAAGCACATTAGCAAGACAGCTAGTGGATCATCATTAGTTACATTTGTCATTTGCACATTATTATTAACTGATGGCTGGTTAAAAAAACCAGCATCAATTAAAGTTTTAGTGCAGCTGTTTAAAACAAAATAGTCAGTTATGGGCTCTGAACTGTAACAAACAAATTAACTAAAACTCTACCGCAATAAAGATTGCTTTATTAGTAACTAAAGTAATTCTAATTAAGAAACTGGTAAAAGTGACAAGCTGCAGCCACTGTGGACCTCCATCAAGAACTGTAATTGAATACCCCAAGCTAGATAATCATAATCAATCAAAATTTCATGCAATGAATTGCTACACCAATTGGCCAAAAGTATGGACACCCCTCTAAATTATTAACTTCATGTGTTTCACCCACGCTCACTGTTAACAGGTACAGAACATCAAACACATTGTCATGAAATCTCCTTGACAAACATTAGTAGTAGCATGAGTTGTAAGGAAGAGCTCTGTGTTTTTAAAAGTGGCTCTGACATAGGAGGCCACTTTTGCCACAGGTCAGTACATGAAGTTTCTGCTCTGCTATATCTGTAAATGCTATTATTGTGACATGGAAGTGGCCCGGAACAACAGCTCAGCCACAAATTGGTAGACTACACAAACTCACAGAGTTGGACTGCCAAGTCCTGAAGTGCATAAAGTGTAAAAATTGCCTATCATCTGTTGCCTTATTCACACCAGAGTTAAAACTTCCTCAGAAAGCAACATCAGCACAAGATCAGTGCATCAGGAGCTCCATGAAATGGGATTCAAATGTCAAGCCGCAGCACACAAGTTTAAGGTAGCTATTATTCACAATACCAAGTGTCATCAGCTGGAGTGATATAAAACACACTACTGTTGGATTCTGAAGCTTTGAAAATGTGTTCTGTGGAGTGATAATCCATACTTTGGTATCTGGCAGTCTGATGTACAATTTGGCAGATGTTAGGAGAACATTACCTTCTGCACTGTGCCTACTGTAAAGTTCAGAGATGCAGGGATAATGGTCGGTGGCAGTTTTTCAGGGTTTGCGTCAGGTCCCTTGGCACTATGAATGCAACAGCATGAAAGGATATTTGAGGCAATTGTGCATTATCAACTTTGTGACAACAGTTTGGGGAAAGCCTTTTTTTGTTCCAGTATCACTAGGCTCCTGTGCACAAAGCCAGGCTCATAAAGATATACTGTAGTTCGGTGGGGAGGAACTTTTTTGGTCTGCACTGAGCCCTGACCTCAACCCTATTGAATGTGTTTGGGATGAACTGGAATGCAGATTAGAGCCAGGTCTTCTTGTCCAACATCAGTATCTGATCTTACAAATGCTCTTTTGGGTGCATGACCACATATTCTTACAGAAATATTCCAAAATCTTTGGAAAGCCTTGCCAGAAAGTTGTTATAACTTTATAGTTGTTACAACTACCCTTGGGTGCATTGGACAACCACTGATGACTGTGGCTTTGGAACAGACTGTCCAACAACCTTATACAGTATACCCTAAGTGTGATGGTTAGGTGTCCGCAGACTTTTGGCCATATAGTGTAGTTTCCAATAAACTACAATCATCATCTTGCACAATGTATGGTGTAAATCAACTTAATTTAAATTGCACACATTTTTCTCAGCACAGATTCAAATACCAGTAACAGCGTACTACACGATACCGTGCAGTGACTACACTTGACTTGAGCATTTATACTTTTCATACTCTTTCTCTTTACGTTTAGCATTCGTTTGATCAGAGGATGATGCGCTTGCTGCTTCCTGAGCAGCTCTTCTTTTCTCCACCCTAGCAGCCCGCTGCTTCTCTTCTTTCGTTGGCATCTTTTCGTGTTAAAACTGATTGTTAGTTTTTGTGTTGCAATTACTTAGTACGTTTTCTTTAATTTTTCACTTAAGCTGGCACTTACGTCTTCAATCTGCCTCAAGAATGATTAGCGAAGGTGGTAGGGAATGAGAATGGTGCCCATACGTATGTGCCGCACGGCCACCCTGCTGCATGCTGCCGAGAGTTGATTCTACAATAAAATAAAATAAAAATAAAGAAAGTAATAAAAATCATCACCCCGAAAGCGGATAGTAGACGTCACATAGATTACCCGCTATATCCTAACTACAGGGTCAAACAGGTCTGCTGGAGCCAATCCCAGCCAACACAGGGCGCAAGGCCGGAACAAATCCCTGGGCAGGGCGCCAGCCCACCGCAGGGCATACACACCCACATCCACACACCAAGCACACACTAGGGATAATTCAGGACCACCAATGCACCTAACCTGCACGTCTTTGGACCGTGGGAGGAAACTGGAGTCACAAAGTATATGTGTACTAAATTTCAGGTCAATAGTTCAAACGGTTTGCGAGCTACAGGGGATTTAAAATCCTGGACAGACAGACAAACAAACAGCCACAGTAGCGTATTATATATAAAGATACCTTGGTCAGGAGGAACACCTGCTTTGGGTCAGATATTTCAGGCATGTCTCACACTTAGAACTTATTAGGAAAAAAAAATTGTTTATTTGTCACACAGTTTTGAAATAGCTACAGTAACTCTTTAACACTTCTGTTCAACATAAACAGTTTATCATTGCAGCATATCACCTTATTTAACTCAGCAGAAATAATCTTATCCTCTAGTGATTCTATAGTTTTATATGTTTACTTTTGTAACTTCATTTTCCTACTACCTTGTATACCTTTCTGTTATAGTATGTGTAGAATTTGTTTTTAACATTTACTTTTTCCCTTGTTCCATTTAATGTCATTCAATGTATTTAAAAGTCTTGTTTATTTTTTGACAGGATGCCATTTTGCTCCCAATCACATCTTGCGGCATTCTATAATGTCTGGTCTTCCACTACAAATATAGCAGAACATGACAACGTTGCTATCCCTTAGAAGATAATCTGCAAGAAAAAAGTCTTCTTAAGGTTAGTTTCTGTTTTACGTAGGCCTAGTATTGAGATCCTCCTTCTCCTGTTTTTAGCCCCTGTTTCTTTCTTTGACTTCTACTTTTTTTTGTCCTTTGGTTTCTGAGGCTAGGGATCTGCACTGGCAATCGGAAGGTTGCCGGTTCGAATCCTGTAAATGCCAACAAGGACTCTGCTCTGTTGGGCCCTTAAGCAAGGCCCTTAATCTGCAATTGCTGATTGGAGTAGTGAGAAAAGCGCTATACGAGGTGTGGCAGAAAAGTAATGAGACTGATTTTTTATTTACCAAAGTTTTTATTTTTTTCAAACATCAATGTTATCCCCTTAAAAGTAGTTCCCTTGGGCAGCTACACACCGAAGGAGACATTGTTCCCACTGTTGGTAGCAGCGCTGGAAGTCTTCAACCGGTATGGTCTTCAGCATGTCCGTTACACTCTTTTGGATGTTTTCTAAAGTCCCGAAATGACGTCCTTTGAGGACATTTTTCAGTTTAGGAAAAAGGAAAAAGTCACACGGACTGAGGTCAGGTGAATAAGGGGGCTGGAGAACCACAGGAATGCCTTTTGAGGTCAAAAATTCTGTTATGGAGAGGGCAGTGTGACATGGGGCGTTGTCATGATGGAGCATCCATTTGTCTGCAATGTCTGGTCTCACGCGAATGACCCTTTTTCTGAGCCTTTCAAGGACGTCTTTATAAAAAACTTGGTTGACAGTTTGTCCTGGAGGAACAAATTCTGTGTGGACGATTCCCCTTTTGTCAAAAAAACAAATCAGCATTGATTTGATCTTCGATTTGCTCATTCGAGCTTTCTTTGGTCGAGGAGAGTTTGCAGTGTGCCACTCCTGATTTTGCCTCTTGGTCTCAGGATCGTATTCAAAAATCCATGATTCATCACCTGTGATCACACGACTAAAGAATTCTTGCTCATTAGCGATTCTGTCAAGAAGAACAAGACACTTGTTTTTTCGATTGTCCTTCTGCTCAATTGTGAGGTTTTTCGGCACCATTTTGGCACAGACCTTTCACATGTGCAAATGTTTAGTCAAAATTTGATGAACGGTAAATCTGTTCAAATTTAATTATTCACTCAACATTCTTAATGTTAAACGACGGTCTGATCTCACAAGAGTGTTCACACGTTCGATGTTTTCATTGGTTTTCGAAGTTGAAATCCTCCCTGAACGGTGTTCATCTTCAACGTGTTTTCTGCCTTCCAAAAATGATTTGTGCCAGCGGAAAACTTGAGCTCGGGATAAAGAATGTTCCCCATAGGCCTGTGTTAACATTTCAAACGTCACACTTGCCGATTCTCCAAGCTTAACACAAAATTTAATGGCACAACGTTGCTCCAAATTCCGCTGTTCCATTTTGCGTGACGCACAACCAAAAACACAACTTTGCTAATAGCAGTCACAAAAATTACGTAGTTAATGGAAGGAGTTGAAACTCGAACTGAGCTATGGGAGGGGACTGATACACATGCTCTATCAAGGACAACAGCGCAGCGTTGCCAGATCGCTTGCAGTGTTGCCAGTCTCATTACTTTTCTGCCACACCTCGTATAAATGCAAAGAATTAGTATTATATTATTATTTTGGTTTTGTTTTTCCATTCATTCTGCTTTTACAGTTTGCACCTTGGCATGTTCTTCAGCCTCTCAATTTATCACCTGGTTATTTACCTCACAGTAATTTTGGGCACTCCACTGTGCTCACAAAACCACCTACAATAGCACAATAGGAAAATGATGGCAAACTGTTGTGAAAAAATGCAACATTGCTATTTTTTTATTTGGTACATACCCTGTGTTGTTCATATCATTGGCCAAGAAAAATTCTTTATCTCATGTTTTGATGGAGAAAAACAATAACAAGCTTTCTTATCCAATGTAATAAGTACACAAAGTGGAGCGCGTTCAGGCACATTCAAGCTTTTAAATTGAAGACCCACCTCCACCCTCATTCATTGGTCAAGAGTCCTGTCTTCAGTTCAGAAGCCTGAATTCACACGAGCGCACTTCACTTTTGTGCACTACTGTCATTTTCTAAAAGTGTTTATTTAATGGTATTTTATATTATTTTTGGACGTAACAATTTTTTTTTTCAGGAATGTTTTAATATTGTTTACAGGTATTCAGCATTGGCCCCTTCTGGCCCCTATTAAAGCCCATTGTATATGAAAGTTTATTTTCTCTGTTGTCCGTGAAATATGAGATTAATTTTTTTCTCAGCCATCACTACAAACAAATTATGGTATGTAAGTATTTAAAAATTACCATTTTTGGCTGGAGTAAAAAAAATGAAAAATTTTAAAAAAATCTCACTTTCTGAGGAACAGTATATAGTTCTTTACATTTATATTTATTATTTAGCAAATGCTTTTATCCAAAGCAACTTACAAAAGAGGTCAAAATGAATTGTGTAGACACCAGTCTGGGGACTGTTTTGAAACAAGTGCTACTGGACAAAGTTACAAAATTGATCATCACAAGTGAAGAGCTCAGAACAACATGTAAGCTAGGTTACAATTCCTTGGTTTCAAAAACCTAACAAAGCCGTTTCCACGAGACACAAATTCACAGAAAGAAGGATTGTTCAAACGGTTCTTAAAAACATTGAAGGAAGTCGAAGGATAAGATGGAGGTAGGCAGATACAAGCTATACATAAAAAGAGTCTTCGAGTATGACCAGACGCAGATTCATCAGCAGACCTGGGTGGGCAAGAAGGACAATATGATCTCATAAGTACCTCCATAAAAATAATGCAAGTGCTGACTCACTGACTACTCTATAGCAAACATCAAGGATTTAAACCTAAAATGTGCTGCTACATGGAACCAATGTTGAGATCTGAAGAGAAGAATGCAGAAGAATCTGGATGACACACTAGGAGAGCTTATCTATTAGCTAAACAAACAGGGTTGATGGACTTAATGGTCTCCTGCTGTTTCTTAAATGTCTTATGTTCTTATGTGTTTGCCTCAGCTGGTGGAAAGCTGCATTTCAAATAATCTAAAGCTACTTGGTGATGCATGCTGGTATTCCTGCCAGCAGAAAACTGCAATAGTCCAGAAGTGATAGGACCAAAGCCTGGACCAGCAGCTGTGCTGCATACTCTTATCAGATATGGTCTGATCTTTCAGATATGATATACAATGAATTGCAAGAGGGAGAAACTCTAGCAGCATGGCCAGTGAATAACAGCTGGACATCAATCCCCACCACAAGGTTGCATAATGACTTGATGGGTGTTAGTGATAATGAGCCAAGCTGAACAGAGATGAGTAGCTGAATAGATGGTTGAGTTGGAATAACAAGAAAGTCTGTCTTTGCCAGGTTGACCTGAAGATGGTTCTCTGTCATCCAGGTTCAATATCAGTGAAAGTGGGGAGATTCTAGCTGATACCTCTGGAGGGAACGACAGATGCAGCTGCATATCATCAACCTAGCACTGATTAGAAATTTTAATGTTGCCTTTAATCTTATTGAACATGATGAACCTCTGTTAACCTTTAAGATGCCACAATGTCTGTGAGTGATTATTCCATATTAAATCTTCAGTAAAACTTTAGTTTAGGTACTGCAAAAATACATCTATTACTCATTGACTCTTATATAACAAGACTTTAGCATACACTTCTCTGGATCCTTACAAAGCAGCAGTAAAGTGAATTTGCATCTCTGCCATATGAACTACTAACAAAACTTAATTTTGGAGTGGTCTGAGTCTCCTTAACTCAGACGTATTTCTCTTGATATTACATATGTAGTATAAGACCTGCGAATCCTTCATATTAACAAGTGTTTTAACCATCACGTCAATAGGCAACTCTGCACTGAGATGAATAACCCAACTACTGATGTTTTGTAAGTGTTATGAAGACCCAAAGAAGCCTTGCTGCATTAGAGTAAATGAGTAATAGATGCATTTTTGCAGTACCTAAACTAAAGTGTTACCGTATCTATTTTTTTTGCTGTCTTGGGTGGAGGAGAGGATGTAAGATTTGATTTGAATAAGATATACTTGTGCATTGCATGTCTGACAGACATGTAATTTGATTTATAAAGGTAATAAAAATGTTAGCAAAAAATATTTTTGTTCAGCATTAGCCCCCTCTGGCCCACTTCTAATTTTGCAATGCGAACTTAGAAAGTATCACTCATCTTATAGGCATATTCCCCTGGGAGCAGTCATACAGTATGGTAAAAGAAGAGAGAAACTTCAAAAAGACAGGTTTAAGCATTGCACAGGACTTTTTAAAAGATGGGATGACTCATTTGCATTTTCAGATAGTGCTGCTGCCAGCCTTATGGCCCCATGATATCAGTCCCTCCACATTTAATCAAGGTGTTGTAGTACAGTACAGTATATCCATCATAGCACTGGCGGGGGCTGACAGAGGTCATTTGACTTAAAACTCCAGAGGGGCCAAACAGTCTAATGGAGTGGACTTGCGATGTCAGATGCATAAAATTAATTGCTTCTTCCAGGTCCTATTCAGTATCTTAATAAGGACTGGTAACAATTTGCTGCAGAGTTTCAGTATGACAGGATGTAGAAGTAGACTGGAAGTAGAAAAGTAGGTTATGCTGATTTCATTTGTCTTTCATGGTTGATGAATGAACAAAATGAGCACCACAAAACTGTTTCTACAATATCTGATGGGTTTAGTGTAACATTCTAATATTTATATTCAAATAATGAATGATGCCTGGTATTCCGATTCACCTTCTCCAACATCCCTTACCCCCTAGTCTTCACTCCCACCGTGTACTTTCTGTGAAGCAAAAGGAGGTACACAAACTTTTTAGGAAACAGAATATCTGGAAAGTAGCTGGCCCTGATGGAGTCTCATGTGGTACTCTTAGATACTGTGCAGACCATTTAGCACCTCTTTTCAATGACATATTCCACATCTACCTGCAGCTGGGCAAAGTTCTGGACCGCTTTAAGGTAGCCACTATTATTCCAGTTCCAAAGAAGGATACAATCTCTGAAGTTAATGAGTATAGGCCAGTAGCTTTGACCTTGATGGTTGTGAAAGTATTCAAATGGCTCATACTTTTCTACCTGAATTCCATCACTGATCCTCTCCTTGATCCACTTCAGTTCGTATTGTTTGTGGATTTCTGCTCAGCCTTGAATACCATTGTTCCAGAGTTGCTTCAGAGTGACCCAATCCAGTTAGGTGTACCTTATGGTGTCTGCCAGTAGATTATGAGTTTCTTGACAGGTAGGAAACAGTATGTGAGACTGGGCTCTTATATTTTGGATCCAATGTCAATTAGCATAGGCTCCCCCCAAGGGTGTGTTCTTTCACGTCTCCTGTTTTCACTTTATACAAATGACTGCAGATCCATGGACAAATCTGTAAAAATCCTAAAGTTTCCAGTTGACACAACCGTACAGAGTTTCTTTTCTAATAATGACATGTATTCCTATCATAGAGAGGTGGGCCATCTTGTAGAATGGTGTTCCTGTAACAACTTGGAGCTCAGTTCTATTAAGACAGTGGAAACGAGGATTGATTTCAGCTGGCAAGTCACTAACTGTCCACCTTTGCAAATTAATAGCCAAACTGTGTCTCTAGTTCAGACATTTAAATTCTTGGGGACTACTTTCACTAATACATTAAAATGGGACAAGCACTTCACCTCCATCATCAAGAACGTCAGGCAGAGATTGTTCTTTCTTCGCCAGCTTAAAAAGCTTGGCGTATCAAGGCGTATACTGTTAAATTTTTACTCAGTCATCACGAAGAGTATTGTGACCTCCTCCATCACCATTTGGTTTCCTTCTGCCTCCTCTCTGTCTCAGACTCGGTTGCAGCAGGTGATTGCTTCAGCTGAGAAAATCATTGGCAACATTAAGAGATCAAGAGCAAAAAAGAGAGCAGGAAAGATTGCAGCTGACTCCACCCGCCCCAGCAGTCAGCTGTACATTCAATTGCCTTCACAGAGGAGGTACAGGTCTGTTGTGACCAGAACTACACTCCATCTTTGCAGCTTCATTCCTCAAATTATTCAGATCCTAAATTAACTTACATAGAGTTTCTCCTGTTTTTGCACCACATGACTGGTAACTGTGGTGTTTGTCTATTTGTAAATACTTCATACTTGCTCATCTTGTACTATTTGATATCTTTATTATTTTGTATAGTTTTTCTATCTATTTTAGTTAACTATTGAAGTTTATAATTGTTTTGTTCAAGAAATTGTTATATTTTTATAGTGGTTTGCACAGGGTCAGGTTATAGGTGGGTTGAAATTCTGTTGTCTTGAGTTGGTTATGTCTTATATCAGATATTTTGCATCTAACCAAAGACAATTCTGGTATGTTTCACATGCTAGTAATAAAGTGATTTTGATTCTGGTTCTAAAACAGGCTTTTGTCTCAGTTATGTAAAACAATGGAAAAATTCAAAAATATGTTGTAAAATTAAGAAGTGTTATGGAGCCACACTCAGATATTAATTGTTAATGGAAAATCAGGGTAGCGTTTCTAAAGCATTTTGGTCCAATGAATTATCTGGGTTGACATGCCTTCAAAGTAGAGTTTACATGGATTAAATGCCCTGCTGTATCACTACCAGCTTTGCCAAAATTGCAAAAGTACTGTAATTATTTTTTAGATGATGGTCCACACAGCAGCAGCCATCCTACATTTATTTCAGAATAGGTAATCCACCTGAAGCTAAGCTTGTTTGGGCCTGGCCATTACTTGGATTTGAGACCACCTAGAAAAAAAGCTTGGGTTGTTGCTGGAAAAGGTGCTGAAGAAGCCAGCAGTGGGTGCAGACCCTGTAGTGAGTCTATGAATCCCAGTGCCCAAGGGCAGTATAAATTCATCAGGTGAGACATAAAATTGAGGTCCTGACTCTCTGTGGTCATAAAACATTCCTAGGCGTTTTTCACAAAAGTGTAGGGTATATCCTACTGTCCAGGCTAAATTGCTCACCATGGCCTTGTCACTAATTGGATTTCTCTCCCTTACCTCTTCACCAGCTAACAGCTAATGTCGCAAAATGGCTGCTATTGCACGCATTATCCAGGTAGATGCTAGACATTGGTAGTGGTTAAAGTGGTTTCCCCATTCCCTATGATGAGTGCTTTCATTAATGCATAAATGTAATGTATTCTTCTTCTTCTCTCTACCATGTACCATTTTATAATCTGTGTAGCAAATTCAGACAGCCTTCTCCTCTTCTTTGTGTTCCAAAGCATAGCTATTCCTGACACATACTGTTTCCTAAGTTCACGTTTGAATGCAGGATGAAAACCTTGCACACGAACAATTCATTCTTCCTCTAGAAAAATTGATTTTCTCCATTTGAAGGCACACTACCAAAACTGAGTTTCTTGTGATGGACAGTTTCCTAAGCTTGACGTTACACTGCATGACTTTTCCAGCAATTATCAGTCATAGCAGGTTCGGTTCTTGGTTTAACTAATTAGTATGGGCTCCTGTGTGTTGTTGAGTGATGATAACCAATGAACGTTCAGCTGGAAGTACAACATAGAAAAAGTGGCTACATAGAAAAAATGCAGGTTCCACATTTGTCATACAAACATGGGAAAATGAATCAAAAAAGGATAAAAGGTTTGCTGAGGTTGTAGCTGAACTCACCATACCAGGAAAACAGGTGTACAGCTACTGTCACAACCAGACAGCAAAACAAAAAGCAGTGAGCTTGTGATAACTGTGTGGAGGGGTCATGAGGAAGTCATGTAATCTGACATTAACAAAGCCAGGAGAATCAGCAAGTGCAGGTATTAAGTAGGGAATCCATTCCCAGGATTCCCAGACATTTTTCATTCCCGCATTCCTGGGAATGAAACTGCTGTAATTCCCAGGAAACTGGGAATGGCAAAGCTCACATATATAGCGTGTAAAAGTGTAAAAATCGATCAAGAAATAACAGAATTATAGTTAAAATAATTAAGTGGCACAGTTTTTTGGCCCATGGTGTAGTGTGGTGACAATTAATTCAGTCAACAACACACAAGCAGCAGTCAGTCCCCCAGCTCCGACTAAGACTGAGCACAGTGGACTGGGAGGAGTCTGCACTCTGCAGCTCACGAATGCCGGGACGGGGCAGACTTTATTGCCGTCTGTCAGACAACAGCTTTGAACAGCAACTTGAAATTGAAATGCGTCAGTCTCTTGCATCCGCATTATCTGTGCCAAGAAACTTGCCATCACAGAATGGTGACAAGAAACTGGATGCATCAGTAAAAGCTGAAATGGCAGTGTTTCAGAGCAATGGCAAGTGCAGGCGTTGTTTAGAACAAGTGTATCAGTCGCTGATGACTGTGCCGCCTACTTCAGTGGAGGCAGAGCGTGCTTTCTCAGTGGTTGGCATACTTTGCACGAAGTACGCTCTCGCCTGGACGACTGCACGCTGGATACGTTGTGCTTTCTACGCTCTTATTACCGCAACTAAGTAGATCAGGGGTGCCCACAGTTTTTCGGCTTTTGAGCTACTATTAAAATGACCAGGTCGAAATGATCTACATACATTAAAAATTATATATATATATATATATGTATATATATATATATATGTATGTATATATATATATATATATGTATATATATATATATATATATATATATATATATATATATATATATATATATATACTGAGTATACTTTAAACATAAAATATATGCTGTGATACCTTGCATAACTGAATAACCTTTATGGCACAATAACAATTCAATTCATTTATGGTCATTACAGTATTTGCATTTAATAATCTTCATGTGAGAAAAGGCTGACTCGCATAAATAAGTAGAGCCGAATAATGCAGTCAAGGAGCTTTTGAATTCAGCCGAGTAAAAAATGACGACGGTCCGATTAACTGTGATTTTAGTTCCCTCTCCTTTCTCTTTCTCAGATCGCTTTTCGGAAGGAAGTCAGTTTTGTAGTTTTTATGAACAGTTCGAAAGTGCCTTTCCACATTTTCCTTCTTTGGAATAGCAATGATAGATTGACAGATCAGACAAATACACTTCGATTGTGATATTGTGAGAAAAAAAAAATCATCTTCCAATTCCACATCCAGCCCATACCCCCCAAACAATTTTTTTAAAATCCCTTCTTTAATCCATATAAATTGGAAGGCTAACTAGACCACAGCTGGAGTTTTGCAGTAGCTTGTGCGTGCGGGATGACCAGTATGTTAGAAGAAAAGAGATCTCAGACTGGCCGCCTTGTATGTCAATCAAGTGGCAAATGCCATAGGGTGGATATATGATAGACAAACATTCAAAAAAAAATTTTTTTGCATACAACACGATCTACCTGCACTACCTTTGCGATCTACCAGTCAATCCCAATCGATGCATTGGGCACCCCTGAACTTCAGTAGATACATGTACTTATATGACAGCATGAACTGCTTGTAGATAAGGTTAGTCTTTTATTGGTGTCAACATATTGCAGTAGTTTTATTAAAATCATTCTAAAATCGTTCACCTGTGAGATGCCCCTGCACTGTCTCATCCCCGGGCGCCCAGGATTCCTGGGAATGACATGCGGGATTCCCGAATTCCAAGGAATGGATAAACCCATCCAGAAATGGATTCCCTAGTATTAAGTGTGAGGTACTCTCCAAGCAGGAGTCGTGTAGTATAATACATTTGTTACTGAAATAGGCTATATCTCCCTGTGACTCTTGTTGGTCAGGAGCTAGTCACGTTAAAGCCAGATGTATAATATATACATCTGGAGACAACCATGACTGAATTTTGCTTAAATCTGGGTGGCAATAATTGGACAGCTCACTGAGGGTCACATTTCTTAACCAATCCAATTCCTCATGAAGGGGAGGTGGTGCTCAAATTAGGGACGGTGACTTTAACTGCAAACATCAGAGCTTCTCTCATCAACCTGGTCCAAAAGTCAGCAAGCTCCTGATTAAATTGAACTAAAAAACCCTATTCAATATATAAATTTGTGTCATATGTGCATAGACAACTTCCATCCATCCATTATCCAACCCACTATATCCTAACTACAGGGTCACGGGGATCTGCTGGAGCCAGTCCCAGCCATTACAGGGCACAAGGCAGGAAACAAACCCCGGGCAGGGTGCCATCACACCGCAGGGCACTATAGAGAACTTTTCATAATTAAAAATAAACATAACCTGTTTTAAAAATAAACATAACCTGATGCAAGGGAAAATCTTTCTGTAGCATCAAATTATATATTGGCATTCAACAGCATCAATGAACGAATGGTAAATGTGAATGATATGTTGTCTCAGGTGTCACTGTTGTTCAGTACTATGACGATGGTGTAGGAGTCAATGTAAGCTTGCAAGAACTGGCAGATATAATCATAAACATATGATCTGCAAAATATGTATTTGAAATAAATGATGTGTCACACTCCGTCAAAAGGCCTGCCTTTAAGACAGCTGATAATGAAGAGCCCCATAAGATGAATATTTCAGTACTCAAAACTCCTGAATCAACAAATCTGCCTAACAGCACCAGTGGATGCACAACATCCACTTTCTAACTACAAGTTTAAATGAAAAAACTAAAAGAATTTAACATTACTGTCTATTTGGAAATGCAAACATCCCATGACACAGCGTTTTAACACATTTAGACCACAATGTTTATCTAAACTCTATTTGCTGTTGACATATCATATAGTGATGCAACTGTTAAAATGACAATGACAGAGGCACTTCTCAAACACGTTGAAGCCCAGTAGCTGCGGTGGTCTACGTGTATGTCTGCATGTCTTTCTCCACTGTTGCAGCGCTCATTACAACATACATTAAGCATCAGTTACCTGGTACTAGTGAGCTCCTCAGCGTCAAGTTGTTCAGTGTCTTCTGTTATCGCCCTGAAAACCTGGTGATAGTTTAAAACACACGGACTGAAGAAATTGGGGGCTGGGTGATTTAAAAAGACGCCCCATGGGTATAGCCTTTGCAGGATTTTGCGGCTATTCACTACACACTTTCTCACATGTATTCTCGTTTGAGACTACTCTCGCAATCGATCGGTGCAAACAAGGAAACCAAAATAAATTGTGTGTTAATTAATGTTAAAGCTGTCTTTATGAATAACAAAAACAAAGGTTGGTTAACTGAATGATTTTTACATGCTTCTGTCCTTTCTGTTATTAGTGAGCCAGATTTTAATTAAAAATCAGAGTGCATTTCTATTGACTTATTTTATTTTACAGGTGGCAGAGATCTGTGCCCAAACTATTGAGTTTGTAGCCGTGGTAAATGTTACAATTGATTTATCAATATAGTAAAACAAGAAATCAAAGACATAGGAAGCAAAGATTTATTACTTGAAGATATAACTAAGTTATTCCTTTTGATACTTTTCTTAATTTTAAAAGCCTTTCCTTTATTTTTATGCAACAAGGCTTGACCGCAACCACTGACTCTTAAATAAGATGATGTGAAAATGTCACCAACTGACGCATACTCAAAGGTAGAATGGCAGCAGAGAAGCATCCATAAATGCAAAGTAGAAAACACATGACAGCATAAATAAAGTGAGCACGAAAAACATAATAGCAGAAATAATAACAGAAAAATATAATAGATTTAACAGTAATGCAATGAAAATGTAGGACAAATATTCAGAGTAATTAAAAATACATTTTTGTAATGTCACATTTGACTGCAAAATAAAAACAGATCAGAGCTTGCTATTCCATTATAACATGCTTGAAAAGACTGGCACTATAATTCATCTAAGGGGTGGATTCTCTGAGATAAGTGATTTTGCTATCACTGTCCATCTACCTGTAATGTACTTGGAGTTTCAAAGCACATAAATACTAGTCAGTTACACAAAACTTCCAAACATGCCCACTAGAGGGGGGTATACCACTAATCCCTAACAAGATACAAGCGCAGCACTGAAACTTTATAAAAATAAGATTTATTTCCACAAAAATGCTCTGTCTCACTATGAAGCTTTGAAGAGCACAAAAGACATAAAGGAGTTGCCAGCAAGGCAATCCAAGGCAAACAAAGTCTCAAAACAATAATTCAAAAATCCAGTAAACATATAACAACAGTGAAAAAAACAAAAAAAAATCACCAACTATTTAGCATGTCTAAAATGAACCACCAGGAGGGGTGGGAGACCTGCCAGATTTTTAGGCCAGAGGACAGTTCCTGGCAGTGCCTTGATTGAACAAAAATGTGACGCGCTGATCAATACAGTTCTGCTCTTCTGCCATTTCAAACAGGATGTGGCTTCAATAAGCTAAACTTTAAATGTTAGATACAATTATTTCATAATTTTGAGAAAACAAGATCTTTTGTTTTTTTATTCTGTTATCCCGAGAAAACAAAGTTTGTTTTCTCAAGATCTCGATAAAATTAGTCTGTTATCTCAAGGAAACAAAAAAATAACAATGTTGCATGTCTTCTCTTGATTTCCATAAATTTGCACTAGTGTTTTGCCAGATATTTCTGTCTGTGTCTCGTCTCTCCTCAGATCCTGTTCAGTCCATAAACTAAGACATTCAAAGTGTAGTGTGGCACCACATTCCCACTACACAGGAAATCACAAGAGGTCAAAAAACAGAGCAAAGATGTCCAAATATAGAAAATTCCAAAACACAAAGCAATAACAAAAGAGAAAGCTTACCAACACTAGCAATTAAATGTACCACCAGGAACTGGGCGAGGACAGTAACTTGAAGGAGATGGACAGGTGGCCTCGCATCCTGGGGAACCACCCACAAAATACATTGAAGATAATAATACATAAAAATTACATAATACACAAACCTTATAAAACTATAATATAGTGCAAGTAATAAACATAAGTAACAATGTTAACATAAACAAAAGAATCAAGTATTAACAAAAATTTCAACACAAACCAGGGAAGGAACCCAGTTTGAAGCATAAAAGAAGAAGAATCTAATAAAGCAACAGATAATCAAATAATCAGTAAATCCAAACAGAACACAACTATCTAGAGCAGGGGTGGGCAATGACGGCCCTGGAGAGCCACAGTGGCTGCAGGTTTTCATTCCAACCCAATTGCGTAATTAGAAACCAATCCTTGCCAGCCTCGCACCTTATTTTATTTTATGGCTTGTTATTCTGCAATGTAAGGTTCTTATATTGCAGATTTTTTCCTTTCCAATGATATCATCCAAATGGTTTAAAGCCTAAAATAGATCTTTTTCAGTCTGTCACATTTTTTGTTACATGTTTTATTAAATCAAACAGTGCATGATGAACATACACAGATGTAAATGGAAACAAACTAGATGGTGAACTGCTGGCTGCTTTATCATTTACCTCTTATTGTTAATAAGGAGCCATTAAAACAATGAATGCAGCTGTTTAAGATTAAAATAAGCAATTAAGGGTGGGGGAACCTTAACAAGCGAAACCACTAAAATGAAGCATTAAAATGTCACTTGAGCAATCAGAAATAATTGTTTTCTCATTAAGAAACTGGGCTGGAACAAAAACCTGCAGCCACTGCGGCTCTCCAGGACCGACACTGCCCACCCCTGATCTAAAGGAAGGGTACTCATGACATCAGGGGGCCCTGTCCCTGTGGTTGTATTCCAAGGAAACAAGGACTGTAAGTACATTTAAAGAGACAGTGCTCAATAAACTAATAAGTGAAATTGACAAAATAATATAAAAAAATGAAAAACAACAAAGATGACAATCAAATACATAAACAAACGTTAATCCATGACAAAAACTATCCATCCAGTAGTAAACCTACTCATTCCCGCCTATGCCAGATACAGCAGCTGCAAAGCACAAACCAATATGGGAGAGGGTGTCAGTCATTCACCCATTTCTGGTTACACATAGCCAATTTAGATTTCTCACCTACTTAGGAAATCCTATTGCCTCAAGTGAAACCCACAGAGACATGGAGGGAATGTACTGTGAGACAGCAGCATAGCTCAGGGTTTTTTATAATGGATAACCAACACAGGCGGCACATTACTTTGTTCCTATTGCATCTGCACAGGTATCTGCCACAAGCGTGGTTGGTATATACTGTACTTGCCATAATTCCTTATCATTGCTTGACTGGCAAAAGTAAATAAGCATTGCTGGCTTGCATCACCTCTGGCACTACTGAATCCTACACACCAAACAGAAAATATCTCAAAGTAAAACACCCTTGTCAGTGTCAAAGGCAAAATATGAATCAGTCCTGCCCACACGGTAGCGATGCTCTCTTAGACACAATGCTTTTGTCATCTTGTTACACCTCCCAAATGTAACATTATCCTCCATAAACAAAACTGTACAAATTTGACATGGACTCATAAACAAGGCTTGATCCCTCGCTGTTACATGAGGTGAAAGTGACAAAGATCAAAAACTGCAAAAAAAATAAATAAATAATTGTGTATCAGAATTCAGAATTCATCTGCATATTGAAGACACACATTGCATAATAGCCACTTGTAAAAATTGGAGTCCTTTTAGAAAAGCAGCTCTGCGATTTCTCAGCCTGTGAGCTGCTGCCATGTAGTAAAGGCTTTTCAAGCACATTTGGCATCATTTTTGCTTTCGCCTACACACAACATACAAACCAAATGCTGCTGGCCTTTAGATATTACAAATCACTCAAAAGCTATATTAGTATTATGACTAAAAAGCGCTTATGGTCTCATTTAGCTATAATACAGAAGCTAATTGTCTATTATAAGGCTTTAAATCAAGATAAAGTGAAAACATCAATGTTCAACAAGTCAGAATTTTACCACTCAGGGCAGATGAAAGGGCACGTTTTGTTGATCTCTTTGCATTTGAATAGTTAAGCCCAGCAGCAATAAAAGAAGAGATATAATAAAGGATTTGAAGAGGATCGATTTCGATTTTATCCAAAAAGTATTTTATTTTAGTCCCTTCCTTGCAAAGCAGGCATTTTCAGTGTAAAGACATTGTCGCAGAGCTTTGCACCTGCCCTCAGTGGAGAGCGCTATACAAGAATAAACTGAATTGAATTGAATCGAATTAAAGAGAAACCATGGTGGGTAGTGTCATGTGTCTGATATCATTTTTGCTGTTTTGATTTTGGATAGAAAGCGCCGCATCTACATCTCTCCATTTCATTTGCAGAATTTGGCAACAACACAGCATTCACAGGCAGTACGCAGGTTTTGTGTCTGTGTCTGATGTCATTTTCAACAGCGCAAAATGCCATATAACCATGCGCCAGCAGCACACAGGGACATGCTACTATGTCATTTTCTCCAATGACACATCAAGTATACACCTGACCTGATATAAACATACCCTAAGTAACCTAACCTAACCTAACATTTATATAATACATACATTACATCAATTAATAATTGTTATTCAAATACAGTAACAATAATAAAAATATTAATACTTTAATGCAGCCATTTTTGTGTTTTTTCGGGTGGAAGCCCAAAAAGAGGGTACACCCTGATGTCAGTGCAGGCTCTTGTGGATGTGACTTTTTTTTTTTCTTAATTATTATACTGACCTCAAGAGTGTCAACCTGCTGATAATCTTCATGTCAATATAATAAAAATGACAAGACCACCAGCAGTCTCCTTCTTTGTAGTTATAAGTTTTGATTTGGAAGAGACCGATTATGGAGTATAAAGGAATAAAGCCAATATGAAGTCTGTCTAGGATGCCCAGAAACCTAAGTCACCCAGGTATGTTGCCTTCTCCATTGCAGCTGCTTATTTCGTTATTCTTTGTTGATTCTATAAAACTACCTTCAACCAGTCGTGCTGTTCCTGCCATTGAACTATCTACTGTTTTGCCCTTTGCCAACACATTTAAGCCACACACATCTGTCTGTGCTGCTTCCATTTTTTCAGAGCCATCCTCAACATGACATACTATAAAATCTTTCAACCCACCATTTCCATTAAATGTTTCCATCTTTTTTGAATCCTCTACACCTCTATACCCTTTTATAATTAAGGATCCAGCTAATCTTGCTTCTGTTATTTTGTCTTTTAGTCTCCCATCTCTATTGTGTTGACCGAGTTATCTGAGTCGGACTCTAACACTCAATGAGAGCCTGAAGGATTTTTCTGACATCTTGAATTTCTGACTTTTTTATTGCTTTCGCCTCTGGATTTGTTTGCCTTTGATTGCCTTGTAGGCACATCCTTTTCTTTACCCTTTTGTGCACTTTGCTGTTTTTCACTTTTTAATTAATACAAGAAAACTTCTGTTTGTAAAGATTCACTGATGGCTTTTGTTTACAAACCAGAGTTTTTATCGTTTCTCTCCCTGGTATGACATTTTTCTGAATTCTGCAACCTTGTTGCATTTTTGAACCTTTAAAGTCGCCTCCCCATTTACAAGCAAGTCTCAGCCAAAGTCTGTTTTGATTCATTTTGGGGGGCTCATACCCCGTTAACATAGTTCTAACTCCAACTCATACAAAAAGAATAATAAAACAGATTTAGCAATGTTTAACTACAATGCTTCAGCACTGTTTCTAGGGCATGCACTTCTTTATTTTCCCTATCAACCAAACAAATTGCAGGCTGTATATAACAGGAAGATCGAGGGGTGGAACTCAGGACAGTACCTGCAACCAGCCCAACCAGTGCTACAGCTGAAAAAATACAAGGCACGACGGTGGATTTCACTGTATCTCTACTCACCCACTGTGTGTCACAGCAGGCTGCCATATAAAAATAAAAAAAATAAAGTCATGAATAAATACCATGATGAGCCACATGGTTATAGTCAACAACAGGGACAGCATGTGGCGTGAAACCCAACAGACCCTAACACTAGCCTGAAAAAATAGGAACTAAACAGTATAACTACTGGTGTTAGCTTATAAGAACTTGCAAACACAAGTACTTGGGCACATAAACATTATAAATATTATTATTTACTACTTATGTGAACGGTTATATTTATTTTTACTTCTATGTTCATAATATACGTATTTATTGTTTGTTATATGAGCAACACTATTTTCTGGGGTTTCTTATGGGTGCAGCAATACTGATTATGACAACAACTTGGCCAATGGCTATTACTTTAAAAATATATTCTAAACAAGTCCTTCATGTGAATTTCCCCTTGGGATTAATAAAGTATCTATCTATCTATCTATCTATCTATCTATCTATCTATCTATCTATCTATCTATCTATCTATCTATCCATTTCAATGGCTTTCATTGTGGTCGTAGCGTTTTGTTTTCCTCCAACCCTAATGCAGTCTTTGTGGCCACCAAGCTTCTAAATATCAACACCAACATTTATTTCTCTAGCACATATTCATACAAGATATGTAGCTCAAAGTGTTTTACAAGATGTCGACAAAAAAAGTTGCAAGAAAAAACAAAACCATTTGGAAATAAAGAAGAATAAGAAAGAATAAATGACAGGCTCAAAATAGTTAAAGAGAATAAATTAATACAAACCAGCATAATACAGATATGTCCACATTTTTAGATTCAGTTTTAAGTTTTTAATGATAAGCTTAATGCAATGGTCAGGGAGGATAGAAAAACTAAGAAAACACTCCAGAGGCGAGATGCTGGAGAAAGAAAAACAAAATCTGTGGGGGTTCTAAGGTCAAAAGCCCCCACTGGGAATTCTACCTAATATAAATGTTTATTTGCAGCTCCTTAGTGCGTTTTAGGTTTCATTGACCATTGGGATGGCTGCACAGTACTTTGATCAGGTGGCAGTGGTGCACAATGCCACCACAGATAAAACAGAAAAGAAAGCAGAGCAAAGCATAGATTAATAATGCCTCTGAATTCATCTATTAGAAGCACAAATCTATTATAAACTAAAATGCATCCATGAAAAAGCCAAAAAGTGAGTTTTTAGGAGTTTTTTAAAATGGTCCAACATTTTAGCCTGGCATCTCTCAATTGGTAAAATATTCCAGATTTTGGTGCGTGACAGCAAAAGGCCACTTCATCACTTTTTTATGCTTAGCTCGTTAAATAATAAGCAGCCCGCTATTAGAGGATCTAAGGTTATGACCTTGAATGTAGGTGGACATGCAAATCAAAATATAGGAAGGGGTTGTTGTGGTAGCATTTTAAAGGATTCACCACTGCGAGGTAAACTGAACAAAGTAAAGACTGTTTATTTAGCTTTGGGCATACATGCAATTCGTAAGCACTTTTCGGCCCCAATCTTTTTTTTTGTTGCTTCTTTACCGTCTCTGATTGTTTGGCCATATTGATAGCTTTCTCTAAAGTGAGATCTTGCATCCTTTCAATTAATGACATGTCTCTGAGGCCGACATCAGTTCTATCAGCTCATCTCAGAGTGTTCTATAATTACAATTTTCCCATATTCGCATATAAAGCAATAATAAAAGAATCAACTGTTTCAGTGGCTAGCTGCACTGTTTGAGTGAATTTTGCCCTCTCGTATATCATATTCTTTCTCGGTATAAAACATTTTGCCAGTGTTTCTTTTACAGTTTGATATTCAACACTTTCGGCTTCATCCAAATTCTGCCTCCACAAAATATTGTCTGCTTCATCCCCCATACAATAGATTAGTGCATTCACCTGGTTAGCCTCTGAGGAAATGTGTAGTGCCATTGGCCATTCGGAATCTTTCAAATCTCTGTATTCATTTTTCCATATTCTTGCAGCTGTAAAAAGTTGAACCGTTCCAGAGGCTGGATAGCAAACCGGGTGCTTGGCGGTACATTAATGGGAGGCTGCTGTCTTGGCTACTCTGTGTTTTGCAGCATTGATGCCATAAGTTACCAAGAGCTTCATTTAACTGCCAAGTTTGCTGAATAATCTGAAGTTTGCCAACTAGCTAGTTCTTTCTGAAAACTGTACTATTCCAGCAGTTCTGACTCCATGTCATGGTAGCGTTTTAAGGGATTCATCACTGCAAGGTAAAGTGAACAAGTAAAGAAAGTTTATCTAGTTTCAGGCATACATGCAATTCGTAAAAACATTTCGGCAGGCCCCAATCCTTTTTATATTACTTCCTGTCAGGAATGCTCCACACGTCTATTTGTAAGTTGCATCATTACTGTACTAACCTATATACTGATAAAACTTTCAAAAGATAGATACTACCACAGGGGCAAGATTATTTAAAGCTTTATAAACTACTAATAGTATTTTAAAGTCAATTCTAAATGACATGGGTAACCAATGTAATGATGCCAAGATAGGTATTGTGTTCAAATTTTCTTTTTCTGGACTAACTGCAACCGATTGTTGTTTTTCTCAGGTAGTCCTGTTAGGACTAATAACAGAAGGGTTATTTAATGTCTACTGCATCTTGGAGTGTTATGAGAGGTCTAACTTTAAAATGTTACTTAAATGGAAAAATGCCGTCCCACAATTATTATTATTGTGCGATTTAAAGTTTAGGTCAGAGTCCAAGATTATACCTAAATTCTCTACTTCTGCCTCGACTTTTAATGCTAATGGACCAGATTATTTTTAATACCTTTATTATTTTTATTTTTGCTAAAGACTAAGATTTCGGTTTTTTCCTTATTTAGCTTGAGAACATTTCTACTCATCCATTCAGAAATACAAGACAGACATTGGATCAGACAGTCTAGAGCTTTTGGATCAGCAGGTGCTCTAGTTGAGTAAACCTGTGTGTGTCATCTCCATAATTCTGGTAGTTCACTATATGTCCCAATATAGTCTGGCCTAATGGAAGCATGTTCATTGAAAATAACAGCAGGTCCAGAATAGATCCTTCTGGTACACCATATACAATATCATGGATCTCTGAACTACAATCACTACAACTAACAAAGAATTTCCCACATGTTATATAAGACTAAGATTAATTTAAGACTCTGCCAGAGAGGCCCACCCATTGTCTAAGGCTATGTCTAACAATGCTGTGGTCTAAGGTGTCAAATACTGTGTCCATGTGTAGCAGAATAAGAACAGCATTAGGACAACCCAATGTTGAACCAGAAAATGAAAACAAGCACATTAAAATAGGAGCACATACTAAGAAACATAAAAAGTAATAATCAAAAAGCACAGGGACTGAAACAGCGGGTACTGCATTTGTTCAGCAAAAACAACAGCAATAATTTCACAAAAGCGTGGCCAAGACTATTTGACCACCCAGTGATATCAGGCACACACTGTGTTACACGACCATGCCCTTTGAATTGCATGTAGTGGCATGTAGTGGCCATCATGCATTTCTGGAGGTAATGGGAAATCGACAGAAAACAAAGAAAAATGGGATGTAGAAGGAAAACTGGGCTACATGGAGAAATACCAAGAGCAAGATTTCAGACCTGGATTCCAACTAAGGAACCTGGAGCTGTGAGGCAACAATGCCACTACAGTTTTATATTTTAGTCTGTAATTTTTATTGTAGATTGTTAAACTGTTCACCTTGCATATGTGCGCTTGGTAAAATTAATTTCGATTGATTGATTTTTCAGTTCAGTATGCAAGGAGAGCATGAGCAGACAGCTAGTCTTGGGCCTCTGGAGCTTTACTCCTCTAATGTCATTTTTACTCTACTTGATTTTGTTTTTCCAATCCTCTGTTGCTTTGTGCTTTATATCTCTATAATTAGCTAATTTCAGAGTTGTATTGTTTTCCGTCTCATGCAGGGAGTATGCCAGCTCTGTTGAGGAGGTCATATAAAAATAATTTGCAATGAAATTAATTTTCCTCAGCAGTTCTCAGTAGTTAGTTTTACAGCAGAATGGAGTAAATTAATAAGACTTTCAATAAAGACAAAAAGTAACTGAAGAGGCATAAAACAAAAGTACCCATTAACTATGCCAGAAACATCAAAAATTCTCCATGCAAATTAAGGAAAAGAAATTAAATAGAATATTTCAAAGAAAGAAAGAAAGAAGTGGTTATCATTAGAAATGGAAATTAGAAAATGCAAACTTGGAAAATGAAGCAAATATATAATTATAAATATAAATGAATAAAGTTGAGTCTTTTTGAATGTGTGAAGGTTTGTATGTTTATTCAGATATCACCCAGAAATGCCCGTACATACAGTATTAACATGAAAATTGGGTGATAATCTAGACAGAGTCCATTTTAAAATAGAGGCCAATGCACTGCAATGCAGTCCCAGTGAGAGCTCCATGAATCTGATATTGTCAGGTTTCTGGTGTCATATATACGATAAGTCCCTCCTTTATGGTGTCAGCGGGTACTTTTAAAGATCACTCGTTACAGGTAAATGACAATCCGACCAGGACAGCTTTGGGTGCAGAACAAGCAGCCACAATCGTAAAGGGATGTGATGAAGGAGAATCCATATCTATACAGTAGCTTTCTCAGACCCCATAAAATTACCTTTTCCATTTCAAATGGTTGCAGTTCACTGTGAGTCTATATTTTTGCAAAAAAGAAGCATTTTTGATTCTGCTGATGTAAATTATAAAACAGTGGTCAGGGATGCCACCAGTAACATTGTTGACTAGTCTTGATAAATTAATTTTCTTTTAGTTAAGTATTCATTTGATAACAATTAAAATTTTTTCAAGTGTATAAATGCCGATGAACAGGTGTTACAGCACCGTTTATGTGCAACCAGACATTTCCAGTCAAGCTATTTCTCTCACAGGCAACTACAGTAACTGTATGTTGTTAGCTTAGATAAGTAAAATTTGTGAGGACCATATAAAATAAAATAATGGACAATAGGAGGAAACACAGTTAGTTATAAATATACTGCAATTAACGGAACAGACACTGGGCTTGTAAATAAAACAAAAATCTGCAAATAACTTTTGCAAATAGTTCTAATTTCCAGACACAGCACCGGAGACATTCTAAATTTGCTCACAGTTAAATCTTCACTTTGGACTTACTGAGAGTTTTTATATATTCCAGACAGATTTGATGCAAATCTCAGATTGTTCAGCTTGGTTATGTTTTCTTTCTTCTTAAATCTTCTTCATTTTTAATTATTCCAGTGTGTTCAGACCATAATTTGTGTGTGTATTTATTTATTTATTTATTTATTTATTTATTTAAAGAGCTTCTGTAAAAAGCCAAATTTCCCCCTGGGGACAAATCTATCTATCTATCTATCTATCTATCTATCTATCTATCTATCTATCTATCTATCTATCTATCTATAATTAGTCATTCCTTATCTATCTATCTATCTATCTATCTATCTATCTATCTATCTATCTATCTATCTATCTATCTATCTATAATTAGTCATTCCTTATCTATCTATCTATCCATCTTTTTTTTTTTGCTTGAATACATTTTTGTCTAGTTCCTCTTGTACATTTCCTGAAGTTTTAGTAACCAACAAATCCTTTGCACTGAACATTTTCTCAATAAATGTTGACTTAATAATGTTCATCCCACAGTCCAAAGACATGCTAGTTAGGTGGACTGGCCTTCTAATGTGGCCTTAGTGGGTGTGCAATGTGTGAGTGTGTTCTCCTGCGATGGAGTGGCACCCTGATCAGGGGATTGTGCTTGTCTTGCACCCTATGCTTGCTGGGATGGGCTCCAACTCCAATTGACCCAGCTCAGGATTATGCAGGATTAGAAAATGTTAATGCTATGATATTTCATTTTGACTAAATACCACCACATTTTTTAGCTTTTCCCTGGCTGCCCCCATTTTTGCTCACCATTGACATAACACCATGTCCTTTTGTCAGGATGATCCCCTACAAGGTGCACCATATGTCAGCATTGCTGTGGTGATTTAAAAGATGGCACTGTGTGTATTGTCATATTCAAGATAGTTGATAAAACTTTCAAAGACTTCCGGTGCAAGGAATCATTAATCATTTTGAGTTTAGTTTACTGACTTTTGCTTTCTCTTTAGGCTTTTGGTTTGATTATTCTTAAACATTCTGGCTTAGACAATTTGATTTGACAGCTTTTCTGGTCCTAGCCTTGTGTGTTATAATACTAATGCTTCATCTCCTGGTCCTACTCTCTTTTGCTCTTGTAACAGCGTTTTTTGTTTTTTGTTTTACCAATTTGAAATGAAGCTAATGAATTAATTCACCAATGTCACAGAACTGCTTATCAGAACTATTGTCCAGATGTTAAAGCACTCCATTGCCTACTGAGTGATACTCAGAGGTTACTTTTTTTTCGGTAAGGATATTTCTTTATTAAAAACATTTTTATCAATTATGTTTATATCACTGAAATGTCAGGTGTGATGTGTCCAGGAGTTGTTCCTACCTTGTTTCCAGAGATTCCAGAATAGGCTTCAGCTTTCTGTTGCCTTGATCTAAATTAAGTGGATTTCAGTGGATTTTGTGGTGTTTCTCTTCCATCTTGCATCAACATGAATTGAAAATTTTGTTTTGTTCAAGTTGAAAACACTGAATAATTATTATATTTCAGCCAGGGCCTGGGTTCACATCCATGTTGCATGTCCTTTGTGTTCTTTGTTGAGCCATTTATTTATGTTGATGTTACTTTTATTAATTACTAGCAAAATACCTGCGCTTCGCAGCGGAGAAGTAGTGTGTTAAAGAAGTAATGAAAAAGAAAAGAAAACATTTTGAAAATAATGTAACATGATTGTCAATGTAATTGTTTTGTGACTGTTATGAGTGTTGTTGTCATGAAGGATTTGATTATCATTATTTCTTTGAATCAGGTTCATATTTGGATGATGTGTTGTGTTCAAGTTACATTCCGTGTTTGTCAACCGTTGTAAAGATAACAGGTTTCATTCATCGAAGTGTTCACTACCCAAATCGCTACTCGTGAATCTAAGATGTTTAACAGGCATTCCCGGTATTAACTTGTGGATTTGCCTGCAAATATTTAGCAGCAGCGTGTCTATGAACTTGTGGAATTGCTGCGAGTATTTGGCGGAAGCGTCACAAAGTTGTTTCCGTCTAGCTGCATCAGAAAATGTACCACGACGTCTGACACGCCTCCTTTTTACTGTTTTCTCACAGCTTGGATTGCTGCTCTTATAATCGGTTTGAGTTTCATGGTTTGTTTCAATTACGTTAGTATTTGCAGGACTTGTGTTGAAATGACACTCGCCATCTGTCAAGCGTGGTAAGCATACAACCAGCTTCATCGATAACTTTGCATCCAGCTTTTGAGAGTTGAAACATTCATAAACATCAAAGTGTCCACTACTCAAATCATCACCTGTGAATCTAAGATGTTTAAGAGCCATTGGTGGGTCTCCAAAGGTGTAAAATATTTGGCCATTTCTGTACACTTGAAAGCGACAACCGAACAATTCAGCGACAGCCATCAACTCACATGCAGAAACCATAGGTGAAGTGCTTAAGCATTTCACTCTTATAGTGCTCCTGTGTAGTATAATTATCTCCTGTACCATCATCAGTCCACACCTTGAACCTGTCCCAGTCATTCAATACATAAGACACAATGTTCCTCCGGATATCAAGAGTGAGCCTGATATGGTCATGCAATATGTAACAAAGCGAATGGAAAAGGCAGGTGCCATCTCCGGGCATGGAAACCACTCGGTAAGTAACAGTTCTTTGATCGATGGTGATCACCTCGATAGACATCTCACCACCCAAGTCTCTACTCATGACTCTAAGATGTTCAACAGACATTCCCGGTATTAACTTGTGGATTTGCCTGCAAATATTTAGCGGCAGCGTGTCTATGAACTTGTGGAATTGCTGCAAGTATTTAGCGGCAGCATCTCTATGAACTTGTACTGTAGATTAGGCCGCGAGTATTTAGCAGCAGCATCTTTGAACTTGTGGATTTGCCTGCGAATATTTAGCAACAGCACGTCACGAAGTTGTTCCCGTCTAGCTGCATCAGAAAATGTACCACAATGTCCGACACGCCTCCTTTTTACTGTTTTCTCACAGCTTGGATTGCTGCTGACTGACGGCCTTATATGGGCAGACAGTCAATTATGTGGGAGGCGTGGCGATGGGGGACGCAACTCCGCCTCACACGGCGACCGAGCTGCAGGCTATGGACATATATATATATATATATATACGCAAGTAGGATTCAGTTATGACCGTTACGCGTATAATTTCGAAATGAAACCTGCTTAACTTTTGTAAGTAACCTGTACCTACATGGGAAGTTGGAGAATTAGTGATGAGTGAGTCAGTCAGTCAGGGCTTTGCCTTTTATTAGTATAGATCTTCTGTATTTACTTTGCCTCTGTTATATACCATGTGTTTTCCAGGTGGTCCCCCAAGAGGCAAGACCATCTGTCGATAACCGCCAGGAACTGCCCTCAGCCCTGTAAAACCGGAGGATCTCCCACTGTTTCTGGTGGTTCATTCAAATGTACCAGGGAGTCTGTGACATTCCTTGTGTTTTCAACTGTGCTTTGTGATTTACTGTTCTGTCTTTTGACCAGCCTTTGAATACTGAATTGGAACTTTATTTGCTTTTGAATTTGCTTTTAACAGGCATTGTATGCCTTTTGTGCTTTTCGGAGCCTCACAGTATTACAGAGCATTTTTCTTGTAAAGAATAAATATTTTATATACAAAGATTCTGTGTTTGCCCACTTTACTAGCCTTTTTTTTTGATATTCTATATGGTGTTCCACAAGGCTCTATCCTGGGTCTGCTGCTCTTTTCGATTTACATGCTTCCGTTAGGTCAGATTATCTCGGGGCATTACGTGAGCTATCATAGCTATGCTGATGATAACAACTGTATTTGTCAATAGCACCAGACGATCCCGACACTCTTGATTCACTGACACAATGTCTTACTTGTGTTTCTGAATGGATGAGTAGTAATTTTCTCAAACTAAATAAAGAGAAAACTGAAATTTGATTGATTGGCAATAATGGATATAATGAGGTTATTAGAAATAAACTTGATGCATTAGGATTAAAAGTCAAGACGGAGGAATAGAATTTAGGGGTAACTATTGACTTTGACCTGAATTTAAAATCGCATATTAATCAGATCACTTGGAGTGCGTTTTTTCACTTAAGAAATATAGCATTAGACCACTTATAACATTGCAAGATGCTGATAAATTAGTTCATGCTTTTGTTTTCAGTCGGCTAACTTACTATAACACACTCCTCTCAGGACTACCCTAAAAAGACATCAATCGATTGCAATGAGTGCAGAATGCAGCTGCTAGAATCCTAACTAGGAAAAGAAAATCCAAGCACATCTCTTCAGTTTTGATGTCACTACACTGGTTACCTGTGCCATTCAGAGTTGAGTTTAAAATACTGTTTACAAAGCCTTAAATAATCTCGCTCCATCTTATATTTCAGAATGTCTGACACCTTACATTCCAAATCGTAACCTTAGATCTTCAAATGAGTGTCTGCTTAGAATTCCAAGAGCTAAACTCTCATCAAGTCCTTCCATGAGAACTCTGAATACAATGAGGTCATTTATGTTATATAGAATGCCTAGAGGGGGCTGGGTGGTCTCGTGGCCTGGAACCCCTGCAGATTTTATTTTTCCTCCAGCCGTCTGGAGTTTGTTTTTTCTGTCCTCCCTGGTCATCGGACCTTAGTTTTATTCTATGTTAATTAGTGTTCTCTTATTTTAATTCTTACTTTGTCTTTTTTCTCTTTCTTCATCATGTAAAGCACTTTGAGCTACATTGTTTGTATGAAAATGTGCTATATAAATAAATGTTGATGTTGTTATTGTTGTATCTCATTCATGGTCATGTAACATCTGAAGGGTCAGATCAGAATTCATGTATTTATTTAATCTTTATACATGGGTTGAGCTCTGCAATCATCAACCAGAACCAGCAGTGTGGCAAAGCAACAATTTAGAAGAGCTACAGCTGTGACAACAGTCATGGTCCCACCACTGCTGGCTTCTTTCTCATACCCACACATCTCTTGGTGCAGCAGTGCCAGCAATAGCTGTCAAAACAGCAAAAGCTAGTTGTCTGACTTTTTTTGCTTTCTTGACCTAATCATGTTTAGCTGACAAACTGTTTGCCATCCTCCAGAATGCAATGCTTGCACTAGCTACTAGCGTATTGACTTTCAGTTTTAATACCTCTAATCATCTCACAAATAATGTCATTTTTTGTTGTAGGTGATGCAGATGACTCATGTACAAACATCATCATGCGCATGTGTGCCATTTTGGAGGATAGGTGTGTTCACATTACAGTTTGATACAGGTCACTTGTACTTATGAATAAGAACCATTTATGAACGTGAACCGTCAAGATAGGTAAACCTGATCTGAACAAGAAATTGGAATTGAGCAATACAAGTGAGGTTTGTAATTTGAGCATAGCCATAGACAACTATACATCATTAGAATAGGGCTAAAACATGGCTATCCTATGGTAATGAGCCTTTCACCGTATGTGACTTGATGTAGGTGAGCTCTTTGATAAAAGCAGATTCACTGCTTGCCTCGGGATGTAACTGTGCAAACTGTATATTTTAATAATGAAAGAGAGCAGACACCATGGAAGCTTATAATGTATTTGAAAGATGACACCTTTGGACATGTAAAAATGCCAATTTTTTTGGTTTACTGAAACATACACAAACAACTTTGAGTTATGGCTGTGTCCCACCTCATCCATAAGTGGCTACTGTAATCAGTCGTTGGATAATGGAGTTGGAATTAGCTCGTGTGTAAATCAGCTAAACTAAGAAAAAAGCCAAAATTATGCATAGTTATAGAGAGTATGAATAGAATTTGAAAATTGTAAAACTACAAAGGTGATGAAATATACACTGACTAAACAAAAATGATTTAAACTTTCAGGATTCAGTAAGAGATTAAAAACTAACAGAAAAATTGGAAATAATTAAATTAAAATTCTCAAAAATGTTGTTTTTGTTATTACTCGTAAGGCATAATTGCTCATCCATAACGTAATATCCATCCATTTTCTAACCCGCTGAATCCGAATACAGGGTCACGTGGGTCTGCTGGAGCCAATCCCAGCCAACACAGGGCACAAGGCAGGAACCAATTCCAGGCAGGGTGCCAACCCACCGCAGGACACACACAAACACCAAGCACACACTAGGGCCAATTCAGGATCGCCAATCCACCTAACCTGCATGTCTTTGGACTGTGGGAGGAAACCCATGCAGACACGGGGAGAACATGCAAACTCGGGAAGCGAACCCGGGTCTCCTAACTGCGAGGAAGCAGCGCTAACAATGCGCCACTGTGCCGCCCCATAACGTAATAACTATGTTG